>NC_028646.1:69158120-69173490 GCF_001406875.1 Solanum pennellii
ATATATATATATATATTATCAACATTTATGAACAGCGATCAACTTCACATTTCTCAAATTACACAATTATATCAAGTAGTTGGTACGCTCATGGAACCCAAACACAAATTGTTAGTGCACCATAGCATGATACCCGATCTCATAGTTATGCCGGAACGTGGAAATTCGATCTCATTTTTATGCCAAAATGTGGCAACCAATCCCAATTAGTTATGTCAGAACGTGTCAATCCGATCCAGCAACACATCACAATCACAAACACAAGTTTATTTTCAAATCATACAATCAAGAGTGATTCATGACATATACTCATTCGTCTATATCATTTACAATAAATGTGATCAATAATGCAACATTCATATACATACGAGTATCATAATGAAGCAGGAACATGCATACATCACACAATCACATCACCACCATCACCTACCTTGAAACAAGCTAGAAACTCTAAGAAACTTGATCCTTCCCTTTTCGGATTCGTTTCGCTTGTTCTTGTTCTACAAACAATCAATTTAATACGGAAATTAATATACAATCCGTAATTACCCGGATTACAATAATTCTATGAACCCTAGATCAAACCCATGATTCCAATTATCCATGTAGGGTTGTTTACACCATAGAATCTATAACCAAACCCTTCCCGTCATTATTAACCCCTTCTATTACGTTCTACGAATCAAAAAATGGATTTGGAGGATGGAAAGCTTACCTTTCGCCTAAAAATGGTGAAAAACAAGTAAAAATGGACTGAGGTATATTCCTTAGATCTAAAATCAGAAAAGTGTCAAATAAGATCGTTTAGGGATTTATTAACGGCTTTAATATCGCGTCCTGTTCACCACAGCGGCACCCATCCCGCTACAGCGCCAGCGCCAAAGTGGAAAAACTCTGTGCCACATCGGTACTTTCGAACCAGTGAGCAATTTAAAGGATTCTCAAATCCCCATTTCACAATACACCTCTGACCCACGACGCTCAGAAAATACCCTTTATACTAAGATCAATTTCCGGAGTTCTAGACGTCCGAATTTGATTTCGTAAAGTCGTACGAAGTTCTTAACGAGTTACCTAACTACTCATGTAATCAAAATCATAATTGATTAATCTGATTGTTACCAGATTTTCCTACACCTGAAAAACTCTGATTTCGCCTAAATCTGGACTAGATTGGAAAATTCAAAATTCTACAAAAATGTTTTTCGACCCCAAAATTTTCTCCCCTTGGTTTTTCTATAACGACGAAACCCGATCATTACAATAGATATCAATTTACCCCTTACTCATCCCCGAGTGACAACTTAGAAAAATAGGCTAAAGAAGGAATGTAGTAGTACCTGATTCGACGAACGATTGGGGATACTTGTCTCGCATATCCTTCTCGGTTCCCATGTAGATTTCTCAACTGGACGATGCTTCCATTAAATCTTCACGAACTTAATATCCTTAGTCCTCAACTTGCGCACATCAAGATCAAGAATTGCAATCAGTTCCTCCTCATATTAGAGATCATTGTCAAACACAATTGCATCTCACTTAATGATATAATCTCCGTCACCATGATACCTCTTTAACATGGATACATGGAATACCGAATGAACAGTTGATAAATTGGGATGTAAAGCAAACCTATATGCTACCAGTTCCACACATTCAAGAATCTCAAATGGACCAATGTATCTAGGACTTAGCTTACCCACTATAGAAAACCCCTTAATTGCCAACAAAATTATCCGTTGGTAAATTTATTAAATTAGTTGGGCAAATGAATTTTTCAACCTAATACTAACAAATGGTAATCCATTTCTAAAAAGCTCGTTATAAATTTTTTCAATCCAAATCTATTAGTTAGTAAAATTACCAACTAAAAATCGGTTAGCAAACACATATAGATTCTGTTAGTATTTTATGAAACATGGCCCCAAAATTTCCGTTGGTATATCACTAACCAATTTTGGGTACCAATTTTCGGTTTGTATGTCGTTGGTATATTTACTAACGAAGAGAAAAAAAATAGTAAATTTTATTTCTCATTTTTTAATTGCGTTGTTAATCTGTTGGCAAACATAGCAACAAAATAAAAATTAGTTGGTATTTTGGTAGCAATTGTTAGAGGGATAACAACTTAATTGGTAAGTTAGATGGTAAATTCTGCGAAATACATTGGTAATTGGTTAGAAATTTTACTTACGAAAAAATTATGTTGGTATTTCATTAGTACATTACTAACTGATTATAAATTCATTAGTAATCATGACTACATGTCTTCGTAAGTTATGTTAATAAATGGTTAGTAATTAGTCAGGTAGTTTACAAACTAATTGATAATTTGTTGGCAAAATTTCATATTCAATATTCAGTTAGTAATTGATAGGGAATGCATTTTCCATATTACCAACTGAAAAGTAGTTCGACAGTAAAGTTTTAATTCATAAATTTATATTAATTTATAGCTTTTAAAAACTTAAAAGAGAATGAAAACCAAATAAAAACAATAGGTCTTCTATAAACCATAACTTGAACTAACAATTCCCAAACAATCTAAGATAATGAGTTCAAAATAAATTTAAATAAGTGCATAAACAACACAAAATATGTCTAAAATAGATAGTTTAAAATTTAAATAATCTAAATATAACTCACATCATTACTTGATGGAAAGTCATTTCTAAGTTGGCGATGTCCTGCTATGATGGTTGACAAACGGTCCTGGAGAATCTTGTAAACTTGCTCTTGCATTTATCGGCACATCTCATGCCTCATTTCTTCACGCGATTCATGTCTGATTTCTTCTCTCATCTCATGCTTCATCTCCTCCTTCATATCTTGGACGCATTCCTTCACTCTGAGTGTCAAAATCATGATCTTGAAGTCGAGAAGATGAAGAAGATAATGGACCAACAATAGGTCATAGATGCATGCCTTCATAACTCCACCCACTTCATCCATGTAAATTTTTGAAAAATCAACTTCTGGAGACTCGACAGGTTCATCTACAGGCTGAGATGCAAATGTGATCTTAGACACTACAGCATCCTGAAAAACAGAATTAATGATATTACGCTAAGAAAACAGTCAAGAAATATAGACATACAACAGAACTAATATATCACCCAACTACTTCATTGATATTAGCCATTTTAATAAATGAATTTATCATCAGTAGAAGCAACATTAATATGAAACTTATACAATATTATGATAGGATTTCTGCATGGCTAAAATGATAAAGTTTGTATCCCATTCAGTAGGATTTTCTTCAATAAAACTGAAAGCACTTGCTCAAATAACAGAGATTTTTGTTCCAAAATCAATTCACCAAGTAGAATGTGTGTCTAGGTAGATGCTGAATAGGTCCAATATACAAGTATACATAAAGAAATACTTAAGCATTAGTATCATACTACGAAATACTAAAAAACTGAACAAAAGATGACTAAAACAATTATGAGAATATACAAGTCATGTAGGTGATTTAGAGGAAATACAATCGCTGATTGATCCAATGCATATATACCCA
This sequence comes from Solanum pennellii, assembly GCF_001406875.1. Taxonomy (NCBI): domain Eukaryota; kingdom Viridiplantae; phylum Streptophyta; class Magnoliopsida; order Solanales; family Solanaceae; genus Solanum; species Solanum pennellii. The sequence goes on from NC_028646.1 coordinate 69,161,644, forward strand.
GAATGACAAGATCACAAGCTAAGTCTTCACAAGCAACTAAGCAAACTCAGAAATGTAGGTGGGTATCCCCTCAGGATACCATAAGCCTCTTTCCATTGAGAAAGAAATGCCACCAGATCTGTAGGTGGGTAATACAACTACACCTAAGAAACTTATGTTTTTCGCTGACTCGAGTGAAATCAAGCTGACTATTTGGTAATAGATCTCAAAATCAAGAGCTTTAACTTGATTTCATCCAACAAGTGTTGATGGATAGAATTAAGGGTGGCAAGATAAACGAGATGTGTACAAACAAACAGAAAAATGAAAGAAAGCTCTCATAGGCTATGTTATTGGTAGTACACCCCTGTTCAATGAAATGCTATATTTTTTCTATGGAGTGTGGAACTTTGTGTCGACTCCGCAGATCTATCTCCATGATGAAGGATATAATATCTTTCGATTTGATTAAATTGAGGACAAGTCTAGAGTAATGAAACAGGGACCATTCACATTCAGCAATCTACCACTAATTCTCAAACATTAGGAACCTAATTTCAAGATGAGTTTTGAACCAATCCAAACAATCCCGGTTTGATAATGTTCCCTAAACTACCAGTACAATGTTGTGCTATTGAAATCTTAGTTCAATTGCAAGTTTTATCGGGAAATATATGTACTTATAAGCTAACACAAGCGAACATGATATCATATGCTACAATACTATGTAGCATATGTCTCAACCCCTGCCAGTCAGTGTTAATACAGTATCAATCAGGGGAACACTTGGACCAAAACATCAAGTATGAATTGAGTCCGAGCTACTGTCACGTTTAATGCACAATAGGTCATGAAAATGGAGCTTGTAAAGCATTGGCGAATCCCTCACTCGAGTCCAAGTACAAAATATTTGTTTAATTCATACTAGATAAAAATATCGAAAAACTACAAAAGAAGCTGAAAGGCATTCAAAAAGGCTTGCAACAAGATTTGTTTAATTCATACTCGATCCAGGAGGAATGTAATACTTTGTTACAACTAGAGCAGTGGTCGAAACTACACGAACTGTATGTATATATGTATATGTATATGTATGTACGTATATATGTATGTATGTACATACATATACATACATACATACATACATACATACATATACATACATACGTACACACACACACACACAAACACACACACACACACACACACACACACACACACATATATATATATATATATATATATATATATATATATATAAAAGAAGAAAGTAGATACAAAGCTAATGTACTAAAAAAAAAACTATGTCAGATTAAGGTGGAAAGAGGAAAGATACAATTTAGTTACTTATAGGTGCATATAGTACCAGCAGAAAAGCTCATACCTTGAATATAGTACATGACATAAAATTATAGTAAACTTATTCCTCGACACAATCAAATTTGAAAGTTCAATCAAGTCAAGTTTGTAGAATATAATTAGCAAGTAACATGACTTACATATGTGCTCTTAGACTTCAGATCCACAAACTCATTGTTCGCTTTGATATGTGTCTTCTTCAAAAGCTCCTGTGGATGAGGTGGTCGTCCTAGAATGATTTCCTACAAGTGGATTGCATCTACCATAATTATTACCTAAGGAATAACATTAAAGAATCTGTAACTTTGACAAAATAAAAATGACTATACCAGTTGTCTTGCATGCTCTCGGTGAGTGCGGGAGCCTCCTGTATGGCGTGAGGGACCAGAACCTTCGCCACATTTTTGACTGAGACAATTTTTTGAACATTGTGCAGATTTGGCCTTAAAAGCCTCAGTATCCCAAGTGAGGCTTCCAACTATCTCAAACAGATTTCGGGATATTTTTTGCGGTATTTCTCAGAGGATCTTGCTTCACATAGCATACCCTTGTATCGTTCTGCACAATTTCTCATAAAGTTTTCCTTTATGGATCCTTCAATTGCAGTATCCCATTGGAATCATTTCTGTTTATAAACATCAAAAGAAAAATAACCCATGAATTAATATAACAGAAATTCTAAGTGAATAAACTCCATTAATAAAATTATAGTTATTATAGTTTTACCTTAAACTCCTCCCAGTAGAAGTCCTTAATTTCTGGTGTAACTGACTTCCAGTCATGTCTTTCAGGATCTAGTCTTTCCTTTAAGAAATTTTGTGATTGCCCGGGATACATTGTTCCCGGCTCCAGACTAGTATAAACATAAAGTGTAATTATCTCAATACTCAATTGTATTTAAGCATATCAAGCACATGCTAGAGAGTATTATCAGTGCCTTTCATGATAATATAAAAACTTACAAAGGTAGATAAGATAAACAAAAAATTATGAAACTTATTGAAGTAATGGCAAATAGATGAGGACTTGGTATATATGATACAATCTTGTTATTTGCTTCTTTGAAATGATATATACACCAGTTAACAAGCTACTTTCTTCAAGAAAGAAGCTTTCTATATGAATTTGAAAGCACCTCAATATTGTAATTCATTCCCCATCTATGCATAGTAAGAAAACCTATAGAACTTCAAATGATTTGTTAAAAAATAATATGGAAGAAAAACAATAGAACTTTGTTGTGCGGAATTCGAGATAATACGAGAAAATATAAACGCGAAAAATAAGACAACAGATTTACGTGGTTCACCAATAAATTGGCTACGTCCACGGGAAGAGGGAGAGCAGTTTTATTAAGGAGAGGCAAGAACAGAATTACATAATAGGGTTTGCCATAGCGTCTATATATAGTGCTAAGCTACGCCCTAACAGGCTTGGGCCCAAAATACAGAATTGACAGATAATTAAGACCCCCGTCCTTTCTGTTTGTAACGGGTCCGATTCAAGGCATTCAACAAATCTCCACCTTGACTTGAATTCTCCGAACAGATTCTTCAGACGCACTATGATAGTGCCAGGCCTCCCCCTCTTCCTCAGAGTTGCCCCGCAGGGCAATTAACAGCTTCTGATGTTGAGCAAGTCCAAACAGTGTTGAAACTTGCTCTGTGGAACCGGCTTTGTGAACATATCAGCAGGATTATCAGCAGTTCCTACTTTCTTCACCTTGATTCTCTTCTCACTTCTCAGAAAATGATACCTTACGTCAATATGCTTGGTTCTCTCATGATGGACTTGATCCTTGGCTAGACAAATTGCGCTCAAACTGTCACAATACACCGTAGCCTGATCATGATGCAGACCAAGATCACTAACCAGCCCTTTCAGCCAAATCCCTTCTTTTGCAGCCTCTGTCAAGGCCATGTACTCCGCTTCCGTAGTAGACAAAGTCACTGTAGGTTGCAAAGTTGCCTTCCAACTGACGACAGATCCTCCAAGGGTAAACACATAGCCAGTCATCGATCTTCTTGTGTCAACATCTCCAGCATAGTCAGAATCAGAATAGCCAGTAACCAAGCACTGAGTATCACCTCCATAAATGAGACCAACGTCAGATGTACCTCTAAGGTACCGGAAAATTCTCTTCACAGCCTGCCAATGTTCTCTCCCTGGTTGTCCCATGAATCTGCTCACTACACTGACTGCATGTGCTAAATCTGGCCTTGTACAGACCATAGCATACATCAAACTTCCTACGGCACTGGCATAAGGGACTCGTGACATATACTCCTTCTCTTCTTCTGACTGTGGAGCGAACATGGCAGTGAGATGGATATTGGCAGCACTGGGGGTATCAATAGGCTTAGATGAAGACATGCCAAACCTCGCCAAGACCTTCTGAATGTAGCTTCTCTGTGACAAGAAAAGTTTCCTTCTCTCTCTGTCTCTAATGATCTCCATCCCTAGAATCTTCCGAGCGGCTCCCAGATCCTTCATCTCAAACTCAGCACTAAGTAAACCCTTCAGCTTCTGAATGTCATACTTCTTCTTTGCAGCTATCAGCATATCATCTACATAAAGCACCAGATAGATGAATGAATCATCCTTGAGCCTATTGTAGTAGACACAACAATCATATGAGCTCCGAGTATAGCCCAACTTCACCATATAGCTGTCAAACCTTTTGTACCACTGCCTTGGAGACTGCTTAAGTCCATATAAGGACTTCTTCAACTTGCAGACGTGATTTTCCTTCCCTGGAACTTGGAAACCATCCGGCTGAGTCATGTATATCTCTTCCTCCAACTCTCCATGTAGAAACGCTGTCTTCACATCAAGTTGTTCAAGCTCCAGATTCTGATGTGTAACTATCGCTAGTAACACTCGGATGGAAGTATGTCTGACCACTGGTGAGAAGATCTCATTGTAGTCCACTCCCTCTCTTTGGTTGAAACCTCTGGCAACAACCCTGGCTTTATACTTGACTCCTTCTGCTGGTGATATCCCTTCCTTCTTCTTGAAAACCCATTTGCAAGTAATAATCTTTCTCCCCGAAGGCTGTATGACCAGATCCCATGTCTGATTCTTGTGTAGGGACTCCATCTCATCTCCCATAGCGGCAAACCATTTTTCAGAATCAGAACTTAAAATGGCTTCTTTGTAAGTAGACGGCTCAGATGTATCTACCTCTTCAGCAACCTGCAGTGCATAACCCACCATGTCCTCAAAACCATACCTCGTAGGTGGCCGAACTCCAACCCTCCTTGGCCGATCTTGAGCTATACTCCGATGGATATCTGATGGCATAGATTCTGGAATATCAGTTTCTGTCTGTGGCTCTTGATCCTCCTCTTCAGGTTCTTTCAAATCGCTCTCGTTCTGAATGACTTGAAACTCCACCTGTTTATCAAGACTCCCAGTTTCTGACGTAGTTGTAGGCTTCACAATGGTTCTAAGCAGAGAACTTTCATCAAAGACAACGTTCCTGCTCATAATAACCCTCTTTTCTGCTGGAGACCAGATTCTGAAACCTTTCACTCCATCTCCGTAGCCCACAAATACTCCCTTTTTAGCTCTTGGTTCTAACTTACCTTCACTGACGTGATAGTAAGCCGTACAACCAAAAGCTTTCAGATTTGAATAATCAGCAACTTTTCCTGACCACATCTCCATAGGTGTTTTGCACTGTATGCCTGTATGTGGTCCGCGGTTAATCAAGTAGCAAGCTGTACTAACCGCTTCTGCCCAGAATCTTCTATCTAGCCCAGCATTAGAGAGCATGCACCTTGCTCTCTCCAGAAGTGTTTGATTCATCCGCTCAGCTACACCGTTCTGCTGTGGTGTATTTCTGACTGTACGATGTCGAGCAATCCCTTCATCCTTACAGAATTGATCAAATTCAGACCAGCAGAATTCCAGCCCATTATCAGTTCGCAACCTCTTGATCTTCTTCCCTGTTTGATTTTCCATCAAAATTTTCCACTCCTTGAACTTCTGGAAAGCTTCACTTTTATGCTTCATCATGTACACCCAAGTCATCCTTGAGTAGTCATCAATCATGGACACAAAAAATCTGCAGCCTCCCAAAGACTCAACACGGCATGGACCCCAGCAATCAGAATGGATATAATCAAGAGTGCCTTTTGTTCTGTGAATGGCCTTTGGAAACTTGTTGCGATGTAGTTTTCCAAAGACACAATGTTCACAAAACTCTAGGCTTTTAACCTTATGACCAGCAAGAAGATCCTCCTTTGACAGAATTTGCATCCCTCTTTCACCCATATGACCAAGTCTCATGTGCCATAACTTAGTCATATCCTCCTGGTGAACTTCTGACGATGCAACATGGGCTGAACCTGTAACCGTGGAACCTTGTAGAAAATACAAAGTACCACGCATGACACCTTTCAGAATCAGATTTGAACCCTTCCAGACCCGCAAGACTCCATCTTTTCCCGACCAGCTGAATCCCTTGCTGTCCAAAGAACTGAGAGATATCAGATTTTTCGTCATCAATGGAACGTGCCTGACCTCGTTCAATGTGCAGAAGCTACCGTCATGTGTCCTTATCTTGATCGAGCCTGTCCCAACCACCTTGCAGACAGAACTGTTGGCCATCGAGATGCTGCCTCCGTCTATCTGCTCATAAGTCGTGAACCACTCTCTCCTAGGACAGATGTGATAGGATGCCCCAGAATCGAGAACCCACACATCTGAATGATGAGTGTGCTCATCCGCAACTAGGGCAATGTCTTCTTCAGAATTGGTGTCTTCTTCAGCAACAGCAGCAGAAACTGATTGTTTTTCCGATTGCTTCTTCTTCTTCGGACAATCAAATTTCCAATGTCCCTTCTCCTTGCAGTAATTACAAACATCATCTGGCTTTGCACCCTTCGACATCGGCTTATTTTTCTTTCCGCCGTTTTTCCTTCCCTTTCCGCTACTGGTGAACAGACCGGAAGGCTGTATGTCCGTACTTGTGCCGTTAGCCTTATGCCGTAATTCCCTGCTATGAAGGGCCGATCTGACTTCTTCCAGCGACACAGTATCTTTCCCAACAATGAACGATTGAACAAAATTCTCAAACGACATTGGGAGAGATACTAACAGAATTAGGGCAGCATCTTCATCCTCGATCTTCACATCGATATTACGCAATTCTAATAACAAAGTATTCAATTGCTCTAAATGTTCCCTGAGTTGTGTACCTTCAGCCATTCGTAAACCGAATAGACGTTGTTTCAGAAGCAGCTTGTTGGTTAGAGATTTTGTCATGTACAAACTCTCCAGCTTCAACCACAGACCAGCAGCAGTCTCTTCATCCGAGACTTCCGTGATGACGTCATCCGCGAGACACAGCATGATCGTCGAATGCGCCTTTTCCTCCAGAATCGCCATCTCAGGAGTAACGACGGCGTTCTTGTCTTTCGACAACGGCGCCCAGAAACCTTGCTGTTTCAACAAAGCCCGCATCTTGATCTGCCATAAACTGAAACTGTTCCTCCCTGTGAATTTGTCAATTTTCACGTTCAAAGCAGACATCTCGAATTCTCCAAGAACACCGATTAACCGAGAGGCTCTGATACCAATTTGTTATGCGGAATTTGAGATAATACGAGAAAATATAAACGCGAAAAACAAGACAACAGATTTACGTGGTTCACCAATAAATTGGCTACGTCCACGGGGAAGAGGGAGAGCAGTTTTATTATGGAGAGGCAAGAACAGAATTACAGAATAGGGTTTGCCATAGCGTCTATATATAGTGCTAAGCTACGCCCTAACAGGCTTGGGCCCAACATACAGAATTGACAGATAATTAAGGGCCCAATACAACAACATTGTATACCGTCGGGCCGGGGGCGTCTCCGCCCCCCCGGACCCCCAGGCCAGGGGGCGCGTCGCCCCCCTGGACCCCCCGACTCGCTGACCGGGCAGCGAGACCCCCGTCCTTTCTGTTTGTAACGGGTCCGATTCAAGGCATTCAACAAACTTAAATTTTTTTTGTGCAAAACGAAACAATGTTAAAGAAACTATATGGTACTCTTACCTTCCAAGGACAATTTCCATTGGGATACGAGTACCATTAGTTGTATTGGACGAACTTGATGATAAGATTTCATTTCTAGGTGCCTCAATCCCCACACATGAAGATGGTACGGATATGTGGACTGCGACTTAATGGTATGGATAGTTCAGGCGATAATGGTGCTTGAGTAGCTGTAGAACTCAACTTAGGAGGAGATGTCAGTGAATTTGCTTTCCTCTTTTTCAGAATATCTACTTGGTCCACCTTCCCTAAGTGCTATATCTGTAATTTCAAAGGTACATGTAGATGAAACAGTATGTAACTAATTGATAGATCACTCCAATAATAAAATACCTTTGAAAAGTTAAGAAGAACATGTATCTATGTATCTGGACATAAATAAACACTTGGACAGGAACAAAAATGTGGCATCACTATTCAAAATGTAGTTCCAGAATCAACTACTTCACATCACATACTGAGAGTGAGGGATAACTGTTCCAAATAAAACCTGAAGAACAATTTAAACAAAACAAGTAAAGTGATTAAAAATGAGGCTCGATGTAGTGTGAACAGAATGATGAACCTTCCTCAACCAAATATGCATTGCATATACATCCTTCAACATGTGCCTTATTTCGAACACAACATTTATATCTTCGCAGATTTCTGAAAATATCACAAAAGTTCAAGTCGTAAGTCACTATTAATAATAAAAATGAAGTAAATAACATCTTACCTCTCAAATGGATACATCCATCGATATTGTACCGGACCAGCTAGCATGACTTCATAAGCGAGATGAACATGGAGGTGTTCCATTAATTCAAAATAACTAGGAGGGAATATACGCTCTAATTTACAAAGAATTTCAGGTATTTCTCGCTGAAATCTTACCATATCCTCTTCATGCAGTACTGTAGAAGTGAGATCCCTAAAGAAAAGGCTCATCTTAGTAAGTGCTTTCCACATCTTTTCTGGCAGTAGCTCACGAAATGCAATAGGGATCAATCTTCGCATGAATACATGACAATCGTGACTTTTCATACCAAAAAATTTTGTTTTTTCATGTCCACAAACCATCCCATATTTTGACATATTTTCCGATTACATGGGCACCTTAGTCTCTCACCATCCCTCTCTTCTGGATGATTCATCGCAAACTCAATAAATTGCTGTACACCCTTTACGAATTCAGGATCATACAAACCTCTGGTTACCTTTTGTACATCCACTGACGATTTGAACTCATTTTACTTATAAATCTTCTTCTTTTCTGATAATGTGAGAAGGGCAAATAGAAATATAAATATAATATCTATTGATATCTAAAAAGGGTAAAATTTATAATTAAGGGCAATAGTATTATGCTTTGTAATTATTTTAGTTGCTTAATTTATTCAAAACTTCATAAAACAGCAACCCAAAGTATGATGGCAATGAGCATTATTCTGAACTTCTACATCTTTCACAATTAAAAATTTCTTCACTAGGAACAACAGAAGACTAAAAATACACGAAAGAAAGGCATGATGTTCCTCAGCAAAAAGAGTATTATTATTTTCAAACTAATAAACTGGAAGAAACCAAAGACATAAAAATAAATTTTATGCAACAGGATGCTCGAAAATAGTCGACCTACGAGGATTCTTGAAACCCCATCACACTATCTTAGAGAAATAAGAGATTCAAAAATAGAAGTTCATATACTCGATCTTCTTTAGACAATAACCAATCAATCACAAACTATATAAACACATTATATTAGCCAAGCAAATGAATTACATCAGAAGAATCTACAATTGACTTATCAAATTAAGAAAAAAGCTTGATAAAGAATACTTACTGCTTAATCGAAAGGATTGTAAAACTAAGAATCCAAGAACTGCAAATGAATTACAGATGCTTGTATATATATCTAGGGGTAAATGAAAAAGATTCACATAAAGTACTACGTGGGTAGCAATTGAGGAAAGTAAAAAACTGAATAATGGCGTGAGTCTATATTCTAGGAAGGTGGAGTTGGCGATAAAAAAAATTATCCTTCCAATAACAACTTGAACAACTTACAAAAATGACTATAGTTATAGGGTTATTAAATTGTAATAGTCATAAGTATGATATTTACAAAAAATGACTATATTTTATATGTATATGTAGCTGAATTTTAGTATAACTTTTATTATTATTATTTATACATAAATACAATCACAATTATAATTCACTAAATAAGGTAGTTTATGTCATTATGACAAACAACCCATTAATCACTTTCGAATACCCACAATTTTCCATTATTAAACTATCAACTAATATTTACCTATTGAAAACATATCCACTCAGATTGCAATTAAATAAACAAAAATATTGGCATACATTTTGCTTCGTTCTTCAATAGTCTCCATTATTCTTATTTCATTGTTCTTATTCAGGTGTCATGAAGGTATTCATAGAATTTTGTTTGGTTAAAATAATTTATTATATTTGATGAATGATTATATTTGTGAATGAATATTATTTATTTCGATTTTATATAGGTGGACTCCATGGCAAGCATAACTTGTACAGTAATCTCGATTTCTGAATCTACATATGCGGCGCTTTAATCAGACGATTCACCACATAGAACTTGATTTTCTACTAAGAAAAATGTATTATTTATACCGTTGGCATATGAATACTTTGATTTCAAATGGATACAATATTTTATATAAAATATCTGGGATAAAAATCATCATAGAACTTAATGTGTTAATATATCTAGGATACAAACCATCATAGAACTTAATGTATCAATATATCAAACTTGGTAAAGTATATTAATTAGCATAGGAGCACGACAATTTGAATACGTTTACCTTATGAATACACCTATATAATATACATTTGAATGCCTCTGTTATTAAACAAAAAATTGAATACATTGAACAACCAAAAAATAAAAAAAATACAACATAACACAATATGAGTATCCAAGTATATAGATTCAAATATACTTATGTACTGTAACCAGTCTTTCAACTTGTGATGACATTTCAATATATTTGGGCAATCAAAAAAAAAAGGAATTTAATACAATACAAGTATCTAGATGTATAACTATTTCATTGTATAAAAATTTGAAATGTCATCGTTCTCATTCACTTTTTGCTAATATCCTCCTTGTATTACTTTTTCTTTATATATATACAACTTGTTGATTTTTCCTCTATTTTTGTTGTACAACTAAACCTCAATATCGTTTTTCACATGTTCTGTTGTACTCTTTTTGTCACTGTTATCGGAATCAGAGAAGGAAGTTCATTCAACAATTCATCAAATAAATGTATATTAGAGTACTGGTTTTCGTCATTAAAATGAAAAAAGATCTTCAATCGAAACCTTATGAAATTAGATGAAACATGTAGATGTATACAAATACAATCTTCATAAAAGTAAGAAAAAATTGCAACAGAAAATACCCAATGAAGATGAATCACAAAAATCACTCCTGCAGTTATGCAAAAGGATCGTGAATCAGAAGGATTTTTGAAAAAAATAAATAAAACAAATCGGTACTATAGAAATATTGAAAGGGACAACATTGAAAATGGTAAACACAGAGACAAGCACCGTAAGACATGCCTAACATAATTGATTAGGCCTATACTAATTAGTTTGCTATTTAATGTTTCTTAATATACATATAAAATTGAAAAAAAATAAGATTATTCATGTGTAATTAACTAACTTTGCTATTTAATATATAAGTATATCCATATAACCAAAAAAAAGTAAATTATAACTATTCACCTTAAATATATATTAATATTTGCTATATTCTGTAGTTTTTCCTAACTTAGAGTTATTCTTATATAAATAAAAAAAATTGGAGTATTTTTACAAATTAATTTAGAATCTTATATTATTTTATATATTTTGCACTTCAACATACAAATTAAGTCCAAAAAAATTACACCTAACTTCTTAAAAGATCGAATATGTAATAAAATAATTCATATTAATACTTCAAATCATAGAGATTTAAACAAAGTACTAAAAATAAAAATAAGTACCTCAACACAAAGGTAACAATAAAATAATTCATATTATACTTCAAATCATAGAGATTTAAACGAGTACTAAAAATAAAAATAAGTACCTCAACACAAAGGTAACAATACATGCAATGATTTGGTTAAGAAAATAGTGAAAAGGGAAGAAGACATAGGGTGTGTTTGGTATGGAGGAAAATGTTTTCCATAAAAAATGTTTTCTAGAAAATATTTTCCTGAAAAATAAGTAGATTTTGGACTTATTTTCTCATGTTTGGTTAGTGAGTAGAAAATATTTTCGAAAATGATTTTTAATGTGTAATTTATGAATGAAAAATGTTTTTGAGAGACATCTTTTATTTTTACTAGAGTGAAAAATAATTTTATGACATTAAAAATATTTTTCAAAATCAAAATTATTATTTTTTGGGGTGGTGGTGGGGGTAGGGG
>NC_028646.1:69174217-69210058 GCF_001406875.1 Solanum pennellii
GTTGGGGGGCTGGCCGGTGGGGGGAGAGTCAAGGATCAGGTGAAAAAATAAAATTTTGAAATTGAAAATATTTTTTTAAATTGATGTTTTTCCCAAAAAAAAAATGTAATTTGAAATTGGAAGAGAGTTATGAAAAATGTTTTCCTTAATTTTTGAAGGGAAATCATTTTCCTTAATTTTGAGGAAAATGAGTTGATTTCGGAAACATTTTCCAAAACTTTTGTCCCAACCAAATATAGGAAAATTGAAAAACATTTTCCAGAAAATGTTTTCCTTCATACCAAACACACTCATACTCAACACATTCCAAGTCTCTCTGCAGATAAGAGATGATGCAATCCATAAGTTCCGATTCATTTGATGGATTAAAGACTCAACCTGATTTGCTTTGAGATGTTCTCCATGGATATAATCATTGCATCTTCTGAGAACTTGAGCAATTTTTAGCTGATACAAATTTAATTTGCTCTCGATTTGTACCTAAATTTTTAGCTCTCACCATATGCAACAATTTGTAGCTCTTCGATCTAGGAAATTTATAGCTATGATGTAGAAAATTTATTGTCCATCATCTCTTCAAGTTTAGGAAATTTTGTAGCAATGGAGATTTCTAATTTCTTCAACTTTTAGCTTTGTTCTTTAACTTTATTTGCAGATTTAAGACATACCCAAAAGAATACGCGTCCCCACAATCAAGAAGAGTCATCTCAAGCTAATAGACACCAAAAATTTTAGCCTCTCTGCTTTTAATGAGCCAAGAAAGTTATGAACTTGCTCAAATTCCCTATTTTATTTCTTGTTCTTTACGCCACTGCTAAGCCTTTTTTTTCCATCAAATTTTAACTGATATTTTATCACTGTTTCACTTTCAATTGTTAGATGAAACATATAAAATCTAAAGACAAGTGGAAGAAAGTCGAGAAAATTAAATGAAAGGTGTCAAATAAGTTTTAGGATTGGTTTTTTTATAATAAATTGACTAAAAGCTGATCAAATCATTTTTAAAACGGAAAGGGTCTAAAATACCCTTAAAGTATTGGAAATGGTACAAAATTACCCTTCATCCACCTATTGACTCCAAAATACCCTTTTCACCCACCTATTGGGTCCAAAATACCCTTGTCATCCACTTTTTGGTTCAAAATTGACCACTTATTTAACAGTTTTATATTTAAACTATTTAAATATTTTTTTAAATACGTGACGCTCAACTATTTGTTATAATTTAACTTATTACTATAATTTATAAATCAGTCCACTACCCATCCATCACTAATTAAACCCTCCAAATTAATTAATCACTCACATTATTAATGCAACAATAGAAAATCTACTGCCAATTGAGTGATTTAAAAAATTTGAGACGGAAAAATCTATAGAAGTAAATTATCATACATTCAAGTGTCTAAATAAAAATTACCGATAAACTTAAAAGTCTGACTATGTTCATCTTAATTATTCTTACGTCTCAATTATGTGATGTTACTTCATAGGTAACTTTTTTTTCAAAATAATATATTAAAAGTTTTAAAACAAATCATAAATATTTATAAAATTATATTTTAAAAAAGTGCATGAATTAATTCGGGATGTATTACTTCTTTACCTTTAATCATAAATTTCTAATTCAATCTTGAAAGAGAATCAAATTGAAAGTGTACTTCTAAATAAGCGGCTGAACATAAATTTAATTGGGGCTTCGATTCGGACTCAAATAATTTTGGTTGTCATTTTCATTAATCTATAATTTCATCGTGTTTTAGTAGTGTTTATGACGATTTTGATATTATAGTTGAATTTTTAATAGGGTGGGGTTTAGTTAGTAATGGGTGGGTAGTGGGTTGGTTTATAAATAATACAAATAAATTAAATTATAACCAATAGTTGAACATCAAGTATTTTAAAAATATTTAAATAGTTTAAATTTAAAATCATTAAATAAGTGGTCAATTTTGAACTCAAAGGTGGATGACAAGGGTATTTTGGAGCCAATAGGTGGATGAAAAGGGGCATTTTGGAGCCAATAGGTGGATGAAGGGTAATTTTGTACTATTTTCAATACTTCAAGGGTATTTTAGACCATTTTCCGTTTTTAAAATGTAATTAAGTAAATTTGGGATTAGATTAACATTTTTAGGACTTGCTAATTTTTTTTATAAAATACAAAAAAGTATTTCAGTTTTTCAACTTTTATAATTTTATTCAAATCATTCTTTTAAAAATAAATGAAAACAAGTATTTATCTTCTTCTTCTCTCAATGTTGTCCCTTCTCTTCTTCTTCCTCTTTAGAAATTCTGAAAATCCGACTATCAAAACAAATGTTTTTTTCCATTATCTTATCTTCCTTCTCATTTGCGCTCGTGACTCTCTCCTCTTTCTGAACTGAAAATTGTGTTTGACTTAAAATAGGTAAGTCATTTTTTGAGAGTTTACAATTTTGAAACAATACTAAGCTTTTTTTTGGGCTAATGAAGAATAAATTGTTATATAGATGTGAGAAATGAATAATAGTGTAATGATACGTATTATTTATTATTTTAGAAAGAAAATTAACAAACCCAAAAAATCATTATTTGAGAAAATGTATATGTAATATTAACATTCACTGAAAATTCATTTTTTTGTTGTGTTTTGTTGCTCTTTTTGTGACCATTTTGTTCATATGATTTCAGAAATATAGTTTTGTTCATTTGTTCACAAATATTTGAAGTGTAGAAGATTGAAAAATATATTTCTCAATCACTATCTATAATTAGTGAAAGAAAAAAATAATGACTACTGTTCTGTATCACAGTCAAACCCAAAAGGCAAGGAGAACAAGGAGAAGGAGAAGGACCTAGAGATGGAGAAGGAGAAATTGAAAAAGAAAGCGAAAGAGAAAGTGAAAAAAGTCGAAGTCGTCAATTGTGAGGTGAAGGAACAATATCCACCATTGATTAGACTGATGGTTATGTATACCATTGTGAATTACTTTTTTTGTTGATAAGTTGTATAAAACAACTGGTGAAGTGTTTATTTTTGTTGATAATATTAATGATTTTTTTGTTGAAACAAATGTCAATTATAATGGAAAAGAAGAAATGTGGTGTATGTGACAACATATACCTATGTTGTAAAAACACCACAAAATTATCTATATGTGCCCAACAGAAAGAATATATGTGGCAACATATGTCACAGAAAGAAGATATGTGGAAACATATGTCACAGAAAGAAGATATGTGACAACATATGTCACATAAAGAAGATATGTGGCAACATATGTCACAGAAAGAAGATATGTGTCAACATTTCATTGTTACAAATGTGGTGTCTGTGGCAACATATAACTTTTATTGTAAAAAAAAACTATAAAATTATCTGCATGTACCTCAACAGAAAGGATATATATGGCAACACATGTCACACTATGAATTATCAAAAAAAAAATATAAAAATAAAAATGTATAAAACAATCGTCCTTTCATTTTTCCTATCACTTCTCCTCTATTAAAGGTCGTTTCATTTCATATTTCAATTTTTTTTAATTTTCGTTTTCTTTTCTCTCTTTCCTTTCTTTTGTTCCATTATTTCTTTACAATTCAAATTGTTGCTATGTTTTCTACAACTTCAGTGGTAATGTGTTGCGATTTTCTTCTACAACAAAGCGTCGTTGCCCTCATCATTTCAAGTTCATCGTTGATATCTTCTAAGATAAAATATAATAGTTATTGGTATTAAATCAGGACTTTTTAGTGGTTTTTATCACTTATTTGTTTGTACGATGGTTGGGTTGTTATTCCTTTTGAAATATTATCTGGCAAAAAATATATCTTAAGGTGTACATGTTGCCACATATGACATGTCTGTTGCAATTTTTCCAACAAAACGTGCATATGTTGTCACATATGTCACTTCAAGGTTGACTTAATCGATAATTGAGCGACTTAGGAATGGATAAATGTCAAATTGAATTAAATTTTAGTATTTGGGACCATAATTAAACAATAAAAATATGTTATAACACTTGGAACAATAATTTACATGGATGTTATATAACCATCATATGAAGTTACTTGGTCATTGTATGATGAACTAGTGATATGTAGTCTTTGTAAAAATAATTGATAAAATTGATGAAAGTTTTGTATCAGATCATATTTTTATGCTTAGACATCACTATATATTAGTATTACATGTTGAATTAGGTGACAATTTAATTGAGTTAACCCCAGAAAGACCATTTTATGATATACGGGTTGCCACATATGCCATGTCTGTTGCAATTTTTCCAACAGGACGTGCATATATTGCCACATATGTCACTTCAAGAATGGGTCAATTGATAAATTGAACGATTTAGGAATGGAAAAATGTCAAATTGGACCAAATTTTAGTACTTTTGACCATAACTAAGCAATAAAAATATGTTATAACCTTGGAACAACGATTTACAACGATGTTATATAACTATCATATGAAGTTACTTGATCATTGTATGATGAACTAGTGATATGATAATCTTTGTAAAAATAATTTGATAAAATTGAGGAAGGTTGTTATGTTAGACTATAATTTTGTACTTAAACATGTTGTAGGACTATATATTAGTGTTACATGTTGAATTAGGTGACAGTTTAATTAAATTAACCCCTCAAAGACCATTTTATGATATACATATGTTGGCACATATGACATTTCTCTTGCAATTTTTTCAACAGAACGTGCATCGACTGTTACATATGTCATTTCAATAATGACTTAATCAATAAATTGAACAATTTCAAATGGAAAAATGTCGAATTAGACCAAATTTTAGTAATTTGAACCATAATTATACAATAAAAATATGTTATAACACTTGAAACAACGATTTTTTAAGGGTGTTATATAACTATCATATGTAGTTACTTGGTCATTGTATGATGAGTGATAAATGATAGTCTTTGTAAAAATAATTGATAAAATTGATGAAGGTTGTTGTATTAGACCATAATTTTGTACTTAGATATGTTGTAGGACTATATATTAGTGTTACATGTTGAATTAGGTGATAATTTAATTGAATTACGCCGTAAAAGATCATTTTATGAACGTGCATATGTTGCCACATATGACATTTCTGTTGCAATTTCCCAACAGAACGTGCATATGTTGCTTCATATGACATTTCTGTTGCAATTTTCCCAACAAAACGTGCATATGTTGCCACATATGTCACTTTAAATATGATTTAATCGATAAATTGAGCGATTTAGGAATGAAAAAATGTCAAATTGGAAAAATTTTTAGTACTTTAAACCATAATTAAGTAATAAAAATATGATATAGCACTTGAAACAATGGTTTACAAGGGTATTATAGAACTATCATGTCGATTGCGACATGTAAGTCATATGTTGCTACATGTCTAGCTTATATGTTGTAGCTTGTATAAGTTATATGTTGTAACATCTGTCAATTATGTTGCTATTGAAATAATCTTTCTGTTGCTACATATGGCTATAATTTGTTCCAATAGTCAATTGTTGCAACATATAGCAATCTTTTGGAAACGCGAATGCAAATTATTGAAAGAATTGCAGGTGCCCAAATGATGAATGATTTCAAAGAACTATTAATATTACGTATCAAAACAATGGTGTATGACCCTAATCATTTATGAAGTAGTTTCAATTGAGAACAAACAAAATATAATTCGCTGATTAAATTAGTTAAATCTGATTCAAGAAGAAGAAAAGAAGAAAGCTCAAGGACTAGCAGCCAAGACCAATAATGTACAAAAAGAAGAAGAAAAAGATAAAGAGAACGAGAAGAAAGACAAGCAAGCAAGCAAGAACGACGAATAAGAAGAGGAAGAAAAAAAATGACGAGAGGTGGGGGGAAAATGTTTTATTTCCCCTTTTGGTACAGCTTGGTGGTGACTTCCCCCAATTTTAATTCCCACCAAAATTGGTTAAATTACGTTTTAGTCAATTTAGCATTTTAACCTTCATTTAATTCAATGGACCAAACTGTCAACTTATAATCTTGAGGGCAACTTTACAATCCTTAATCATTAATCACATAATTGTCACTTGCACCCAATACTTAAGACTTATATCACAACCTATTTAATTTAAAACCTTATTGTCACTTTTTTTTTAAAATCTCAGCGGAGGACAATTGTCTTTAGTCATTCATATACATTATTAAAAAAATACATCTAACTAAAAATAGTGAAAATTGATTTGGTCTTGATGCATCAGAAAGTACGTCAATGGATGGATATATTTTGATTTTGATTTTTATACTATATATTATTATACCAAACTAATTTGTTATTGGTTCGTATTTAAAACTTGTTTTTCAATATATTGTTTTACGCTAAATTAATAACTATAGTTTGTTCAACTTATTTGACTTATATGTATTTATAGAATAGAGAATTATGACTTTATTTCTTAAAAGAAAATCTCATTTCATAAATCAAGCTATACAATTCTTTAACCAATTACGCAAAATAAATATTTTAATCAAGATAAAATAGTTAAAGTTTCGACAACTAAATAATTAGTGTTATTCTATTATTATTTTATATATTTTCTAATAATATTATATATGAATTATAAATATAATTGTCACGATCCAAATTCACAAGTTGTGATTGCACTCATGTTCTCAACTAATAGGTAAGTCAACACAACATATTTTATCAAACTTAACTAACTAATAATTAAACAGGTAAACAATTAGCGAAAATCTCCAACACTGATATTTAAATTAAAAATTATTATTTTGTGTTTGACAAGAATGAAATTGAACTACATGGAATGTATATATAAATTGTAATAAAAAGTAATGTTAGAAAACAATGTAGTCATTTTTTTAAATTTAAAAAGCACGTCATATTTATGAACATGTTTTGCGCTTTAGTCAAATAAAAATTTTATAAATAAAGTTTATCAATTTTGATAAACAAGCTGCAAGTACAAAAAAGTAAAAGTATAAGAAAAATAATTTGGATAATTAATAAAGTTTGAGAATGAGAGAAACTTGAATTTTTTTGAAGAAAAAAATATAGGGAACAATTTTTTTTCGAAATAAATGTGTCTGAATGAGAATAAAACTCTGTCACAGATTTAATTCATTCAGACCTTTCAGACTCATTAAGAGATTCTTAAGTAAAAAAAACAAGCACACTTAATGGTGTATAACTAATTCATGGAGTAAATTAAATAAAAAAATCAAATAATGTATTTGATGGACTAAATTTTAATCTATTGACTACTCTAATTAATACGTCCTACCAAACGGATAGTTAGTGATCCTTTTTTCAATTTATACAACGTAATTGATTTGATACAAAGTTTAAAAAATATGAAAAATTTCACAATGTTACAAAACTATCCATAAAATAAATAATTTTTTTAATCGACGGGTAAATTTTTTAGACCTTTTTCCAAATAAGAGGAATCCAACACAGGTAAAAAGAAAAACTAAAATGTAATTAAAGATTTGTCACATAAGAAAATATGTCATTCTTCATGAGACTAACTAAAATAACTAAAATAGAAAGTATGTTATATAATTTAGAATTGAGGAATCACTATTATGTGTAACCAGCCATGTAAAGACATTATACACATTTTAATTTTCACGTTATATAGATCAATTGTTTCAATTTATTTTTCAATAGATACACTAGTCTTCATAAAATGTTTACGATCTTCCGTTTTATTGTTGGGGTGCTTTTACAATATGTGAATTTCTTAAATTATATTTATGAACTACAAAATACAAATTAAGTCTGAAAAAAATTTATAACTAACTTTTTAAATTTCATACATAAGTTGAAATTAATATTAATACTAAAATATATAAGAATATGAATAGACAATGACTTAAAATTAATACTAAAAGTACTATCTAAAATGCTACAATGTGCATTTTAATTTTCACATGTTTATATGGATCAACTTAATTACTTGTTGAATAGATATATATTTTTGTTTACACAAGTTCTTTTCGCACATCCCTATCAATGTTTGTATTTTCTTATTTTTAAAAAACAAATACAAAAAAAAAAGATATATAGTAATGTCCATATTTTAAAAGATCAATCATGCATTATATAGTAATTAATGTCCAACAACAATCAGTAATATAACAATTAACCAACATATGTTTGATTTGTAGTGATTATCACGATTCATCATTCACATTAATATTATCAACTCGAGATGAATATGTTTGCAAATTTTATCAATGGATTAGAAATTGATTTGTATATTATCGATTTTTTCTTAAATGTTAGTATTTTGCAAACTATAATTTTTATCTATTGGTAAAGAATCCAACTGATTGAGTATTTGTTGGAACGTTTACAAACTAGTAACAATCCGTTTGTAATTTACTAACACATTTTTAATTGGTTGGTAAAGTTAACAACAAATCTTATCGTTGGTAAATAATTTAGTATCTCATTAGTAATTGGTTAATAAAGTATACTTAAGTTTTTATTTTGTCATATTTACCAACTGATGTATACTTCGTTGGTAATATTACCAACAAGGGGAATGTGTCAGTAATATTTAAGTTGGTAATCCGTTAATAGAAAGTTGCTAAATTAGGCGCCACATTTTTCGTCAAATTTACGAACTAAAATATTTAGTTAGTAATATTTCAGTTGGTTATCCGTTGACAGAAAGTTGCTGAATGAGGAGTCATTTTTTCCCGCCAAATTTACCAACTAAAATATTTAGTTAGTAAAATTTCAGTTGGTAATACGTTGGTAGAAAGTTGCTAAATTAGGCGTCATTTTTTTCGGCTAAATTTACCAGCTAAATTATTTTGTTAGCAACATTTCGGTTGGCAATTTGTTAGAAATTCGTTGCTAATTTCTGAAAAATAGTTTGGTTACCAATTTGTTAGTAATTTGTTGCTAATATACTAACTAATTTGAGTTGTTAGTAAAATCCGTTGGCAATTTGAGATTTTTTGTAGTAACCCTTCTTATCGAATCTCATCACCTCTTTCATGAATAATACCTTAAGAAGAACATTTTCACTGGATTGAGACGCCATGTTTTTCACCTTAGGGTCCGATAATTATTTTGTCTTCTCTGGGATGCTAGAAGTTTAGCTTGAATACTCTCCACCTTATCTTGGGCGTCCTTCACTAAATCAACACCCAAAGGTTTCACATCTCCAACCTATAACTATCCTATGGGTGATCTACATCCCCTCCCATAGAGTATCTCAAATGGTGCCATATCTATGATGGAGTGGTAGCTAGTATTATAAGAGAACTCACACAAAGGTAGGAAATTATCCCAACGCCCTCCAAAATCAATATCACATGATCTAAACATGTCTTCTAATACTCGAATGGTCCTATCTGACTGATCGTTTGTCTACAGATGGAGCTGCACTAAAAGTGAGTTGTGTGCCCAATTCATCATGCAATTTCCGCCAAAATTTGAAAGTGAATTAGAAACCACGATCTGAGATGATAAAAAGGGGAACTCCATGCAAACTCACTATCTCCTTCACATACACTTTAGCCAATTGTTCAACAATATAGTCTATTCTTATCGGAATAAAATACGTTGACTTAATCAATCTATTAAATGTTGACACCTAATTTTGATCCTCTCCGATATAAATTAACCATCGAGCTTCTCAAATTTCAAACGATTTGAAATAATTGACTTTCTAAAATTCAAAATATTTTCAAGTTATTTTGAATAGTTTTGTCTCTCTTGTACAATATTAATTAATATATAAATTTTATAATTTAGTTTAAATTAGTACAATTTATGAACACTCAAAAATCCGTTTCAAAAATTTTTTTGTTAAATATTTGGTCGACTAGTCTACTTAAACAATAGTTTATATTTTAATTTTTTAGTAAGATAGCTATTCATTTTGTTAATGTTAAGAAGCTCTTCAATTGATTTATATTAATTCGTCATGCTTGAACTCTTGCAGAATCTTCTAAAAATCTTTCTTCACGATTATCTCCCTAATCGGTTTGGCTAAAATTGCTATTTAATTTATATTGCAATTTCAATTAAAATTTAATTCTCTTCTCCAACTCATTTTAAGACCAATAACTTGGGCAATTGCTAGCTTTTCAGCAGCCCACTTACCTTTAAACCAACCCAGCCCACTTTTAATTTCAAACACCCAGTATTATTAAATCCATCCAGCCCACTCCTCAACTACCGGACCTGACCCAATACCAACTTCAACATCATAAAAAGAAATACCCAGAACCGCGTGAAATTTTCCATAAAAATTGACAGTTTCACGATAGCAGTAATAGGCGTGTGCAACTCGACCCCGATCCATTTTCTTCTGCTTTCTCGATGCGAATGGAGCGCAGCAGCGCCAGCGATTACGTTTCACTCGCGTCGAAATACGCACTTCAACGTCTCCCTGTGCTCGAACGACTTTTCATTCACCAGCCGCCTGCGATTTTCTGTTCTGGCAACCATTAATTTCAGACACGTCTCGTCCTTTGTGGCATGAGATTGAGCCACGTCGCAAAAAGAACGTCGGGATCGATCCCGGGCGTCGATTTCTCCTTCCCTTTTCTGAATGGGTTATTAGCTTCAGAAAAAGCTTTCCATCCCAAAAATAGTGAAAGCTTTGGGGAATTCAAATTGAAAATTCGTCCTCTTCTCATCCGGTTTCCCCCTCTCCCTTTTTTTTTATCCTAACCCTAATTTCCCACTATAAAACTCCTCTTTCTAGTTCACTGCCTGGGGGAGATTATTTTTCTTTTTGGAGATTTTTTTTCGGAGTTGGAAATTTTAGCTGAAGACTTCAGTTGAAATTTTTTTTAGGCTGAGAAAATATTGAAGAACATGGAGAAAGAAAATAAAACTAAGGTTTACGTTTAAGTAAGATTGAATACTCGTCTAATTCAAAATTATTGAAAAGTTTTTTTTATATTCAAAGTCGATTCGAAACTTTGCTTGAAGTTCCCTAAACTCATTCTTGGTGGTAGAAGACGTAGCCAAGCTCGCTCTCATCTCAGTCCATCTGCTCCGGAGAAGGTGAACTCTCCTTTATATAAGTCGTTTGATATATCGTTTTGTTAGCATCAAGTATCTGTCAATTCTTATTCTTCATTCTCGTTTGGTTTCTGTTCTCTGAAGTTTAATGTAAATAGAATAATGAAAATTCCGTTTGTTTTCAAATAGAATATTTTCGTGTTAAGTTTAAAGGGTGTCGTTCATATGAGCTTAAGAGTTTTGGGTTAGTTGATGTGTTTAAAAATGTATGTGATGCTGCTAGTTTGTCTCGTATCCAACTCTAACTTGTGAAGTCATGATTTAAATTATTTGTTGGAATGTTTTAGTTTCGCCAAAAGTTTCATTATTTCGGTATATATATATATAAGAAAAAAATGTGGTCCTCTCATGTTGTCTGATTTAAAGTGTTTTTTTAGTAGTATCACTGGCCCCTCACTTTAGCTGGGTGTATGGGGATAATGTTACTTTCTAAGATATTCTACATATGTTTATATCCTACATGTTAGAGTGAGTAATTTTGTTATTGGGTTTAGTCTTTAGACACCCCCACTTGTTCGCTTCTTGTTTAGAATAATTTGATTTGCTACTATCTTTTACTTTCTGCCCTTTGATTCGATAATATAACACCATCAGAATTTGTGAAGAAAGTTGGTTTCATTTCGGTGCGAGGCATATTATGTTGTCAATGGTACGATAGGCTCTCTTTTCTTCGTTATTTTGGTGTTTTGTAGTATAATTAGTTCTTGTTTTTCCTCCCCTTTGAATATCCCCCTTCACATTAATTTTTAAGTACATATATTTCTCACTGTTAGGAGCTGAAAATTATCTAAGTTGTCTGGATTGTCTTAGTTTTCCATTTTCTATCATTTTGTGTGTGCCATGAAAGTTTCTGTTAATTAACTTTTGAGTTGACTAAATGGTTTAATTTCTTTAAGTAAGTTAGTTATGGCTTTTTTTTTTGTGTGTGTTTCTTTGTTTCCTTCAATATTAAGATTTCAATATCAAGACTTTCTTGGTGTTCTTGTCATCTATGGTCCTACTTGGATCAGTAATTGTGTTTGAGGTAATCTGTTTTTCTAGGTGTGTGTTAACCATCTTTTCTTTTGTTCTTCCTTGCATGAACCCTTTTTGAGCGAGTTTGTCGAACTCTTTCGCTATTTCTATGCATCTTATCTTGAGCCAGAGAGGTTCAAACTATCCCCTCCGAGTTGGTCAACCCTCCTAAAAATGGCGTACAGATTGAAAACAGCAATATGTTTGCTGGAAATTAATTTTTCAGCCCTCTGAAATTCAAAAAGTAGGTCGATATACCAACTGTATACACAGATATACAGTTGGAATGTACAGCATACAGGTCAAAACGTGCCAATACAGGGGAAAACACAAAAATATAAAGTTTTGGGTGAAATCACAGGTCTGGGAGTACAAAAATAAGCAATATACACGGTGTATACATCGAATATACACTTAAAATGCGTCATGACTTTGGAAGGAAAATAGGCCTAAAGGCCCAAAAATTTCAGCAGCAGAAAATGGTCTCAAAGGCCCAAAACTGATGCTTCTATCCTTACTCTTTATTTATTATTATAGCCACTAACATATTATTTGATTTTTGGTTCTAATTTAATTAATTCTAAATGATAGTCATTTCTCTTTCGTTATAGATATTCAAAATTTTATATCTATTTCATGTACCCCTTTTATTTTATTAATCTTGTCAACACTTTAATTATTTCCGGTTAGAAATTTTCCCATTTTAAATAATCAATTAAAATGAAATAGTAACATTGGTAAGCAAATAAATAAAATTTGGATTTACTTTATTTAGTTAATATTTGAAAATTATTTTAAAAGGCCATTTAGTCAAATTGCCGGTCAACCGCGAGTTAGCGAGCATTCCGAGGGCCTAACACCTTCTCGGAATGTATATTTGAACTTCAAACCCTTCTTCAACTGATTTTATCTGTTTAAATCTTTTGAAAATAATTATAAGTTTTTTCTTGATTTTTTATTAAAAATTAAGTGGCGACCCTGTTAATTTGAAAAATTGATTTCTCTTAAATCATAAGATTAATTGATTTTTCAAAACTTAGTCATTTTTTCTTTTACTATTTCTTTTTGTAAAACAGAAATGACCACTCTGTTGGGGATTAATTAAGTTCTAACCAAAAGGATTTGACTATTTGACTAATTGTAATTATTGAATTGCTTATTTGTGATTAATGTGTTTTAATTATATAACTGACATTGCATTTCATGGCATATTTTGATATTTATATTGTATAGTATATTTAAATGACGATTTGCGGAACCGCCAGCCGAACTTTTCTATACTCAACCTTTTTCCAAAATTAGTGGCAATTTATTGGTTCGTCATGCGTTCAATAGTTGTCGCGAGTTCCAGCCTAAATTGTTCGTTTGAGTTTCCGATCTTTTCAAAAGCCACTCCTTGTCAACTAGCGTAGAGCCAAGCCAAAATCTCAAATTTATGAGCATTTGAACTAAGATGACCCAACACCCAAGGCGTGTTGGGCCCATTAGAATCCCACCTTGTGTCTACTTGGCCCATTTGCCAACATATAGACAATCACGCATACGTGTTAATTGAAGGATGTATAAATGTTTTTAACATATTTATTGTCTATAAGGGTGGGGTTAACTAATCTTTGTCTGCTATTTTTGTAGGCTGGATCCAACACCGACCCTGTGAAAACAAGAATGGTGACAGTCCTCGACCTTTATCTCAAAGTGTGGTGGAGATTCATGAACTATACGGACAAAATGATAGTTCAAGAAAACATAGGCTGTCTTTCGTCGCTGCTGGAAATGAAGGCTTGGCCTGACCTAATTGGAACAATGGTGAAGTTTTGGGATAGTAAAAACATGGTATTCCGGTTTGGGGAAGTGGAAATGACGCCGACTATTGAAGAAGTCCTCTTAAGCTATGAGAGTATCTCCATGTGCAACAAGAGGAAACGTCAACCAGATACATACATTCTAAATCCCAAAATATGGGATTTCACCAAAATCAAAGAAGAATTGTCGCATGTTAAAGCTGAGTGGATGGACAAGCTTCCCGGACCAAACATTCCTTTTAGAAAGCTATTATCGATTTGGACGTGCGAGAGCTTACGAGAAATTTAAAGAGGAGTTTGTCTCGAAAGAAAAATGGAAGGAGACACTTCCTCTTGCCTTTGCAATATGCTTACTTGGAACAATGGTCTTCCCCCAAGGGCCAAACTACACTATTCATCCAAGTGTAGTAATGGTCGCTCATTCCATCATCTACGAAGTAGACTATAAGTCGTCAACCAAGTACTACACTTTGGCGCCTATGATCTTGGCCGACATCTACAAAGCTTTAGATAAATGCCAAAGCGGAGAGTGTTTCTTTCAAGGGTGCAATATGATACTTCCATGGTGGATGATGCGACTTCTGATCAAGACTCATATTAGAAAAGAACCAGATCCCCTAAGACGGTCAGACGAACTACATGGTCATGACTAGTGGTTGTACCACAACCGTTGCAACTGAACTGGAGAGGAAAGCTTTTGGTATCCGAGACTTCAGGGGCTAAGAGAAGAGAATGTACAGTGGTCGATAGATAGTCTGGTGGTGAAAAAGGATATGGTGGTTCGAATGGAAAATGTTCCTTACTTGGTATTTGCTGGGTTAAGAGTCACTAGACCGTATGATCCCGGTCGAGTCCTAAGGCAACAAGGAGGGAAACAAGAGCTTTCCCAAATCGTAGACATGAGGAACTTTGCAACTGACCACGAAAATGGACGAGTCACATTTGCTGAAGACATACGTAGAATGTGGAGGTCTCTAAGAGTATTGGGTGAGCCAGTATCAAACAGGTTTCCCGCTGAATGTTCTAAGGGTTACAAGGAATGGTTGAAGAAGACCCTCGCTGGAACTATTGAGCTTGGTTTGAACGTTTCACACATTATTGCAGTTGTTGGAGCCAAACATCAAGTTCAACTTCACTGACTCCAATAAAGGTAGATAATATGAGTTGGAGAATCAACACCGACACTCAGAGGACGCCAAAGTCATAGCTCAATTGAAACAAGAGCTACGGAGAGCGAGACAATGCATGTCAGAGTTGGATGATAACATGGAACAACAGATTCAGTCGATAGAGGGGTTCATACATCAAGAAGGGGCTCGATTGGTGAGAGACCATATATGGGTGAACATATATGCCATGTGGGAAGAAGTCAGCATCGCCAAGAGGACCATATTTGGCGAAGGATCAAAGCAAGCTTGAAATTTATTATCATCCCCTGCGTGGGACTTCTTTATTTGTACTTCGTTTTGTAATTTATCTTCTAAACTATTTCCTTGTTTTTTTATTAGACACTTTGAGTTATATAAATGAAATATTTTGGGTATAATGAATGGTTCAAAAAAACATATACATCCCTCAATTCGTTAGGCCTACCCTTGGAACAAAAGGGTCACAAACATGTTTAGGACGCGACATTTGTTTGTGTACTTGTTTGCTTTAACTATTTATGTGAATGAGGACTTTGTCAGCCCACTCCTTTTCAAAAATTCCAAAAATATATACAAATCACTATCACAAAACGTTCGACCAAATCTTTCGAGTCTTGAGTTTCTCAACCAAAGCAAACCTTATCTCCAAATCCTGAAACACTACTCTATCATCTCAGGAAAAGCAAAATCACAGCTATGAAGGAAGGTAAGAGTATCAAGATGGAACCTACTAAAGTGGAGTTGCAGAGAAAAATGCAACAAATCATGCAAGAAATTTGAGAAATTAGAGAGGAAGAACTCAAGGTTTAAATGGCCATGACAGTCTACAAAGCTGCAACTGCGACGCTGAATGAGGATTTGGTGGCTAAGATGAAGAAAAAGAAAAACATCGAGATAGAAAAGGAAGATTTGGGGGAGAAGTTGGAGATGCTCCGACAAAATATTCGAGAAATGGAAACGAGAGAAATAGAGGTACATCTAGCCACCACAAATGCACTTGACAAAAATGCAACACTTGACGAGGAATTGGCGGTGGAGATGGAGGAATTTAGTGCCATGAGGTAAAAAATGGCCGAAATGCGGAGGAAATACAAAGCTTTCCACAGGGACATGATCGCCAGACTTCAAAAGATGCGCGAGAAACACTCTATCTGCGATCAAGAGGCTAACAATGGTCCCAAAGACACTCACCCTGGAGCAACTGGGGAAGACATCGACGAGGAAATCGTCTATATGCCTCCTTTCCTGGGTCGTCTAAAGGGAGGAGACAAATGGATCACTCTCCCGGATAATGAGTTGACACATAACGTGGGAGCAAGGGTTGTGCCATGCGCTTTTTTGTACGAGCATCTTAAGTTGAAGCCTCATGAGGGAGTAGCTTTAGGCTTTGGGCATGAAAACTCTCAAAAAATGTGTGCCTTCCATCCGAATCAACAAGGACACACTATAGAGGAATATGCACAGCTTAAGGCGAGAATTTGCAATCTTATTGACACTGGAAAGATCCCGCACATATGGGGCGATAATACCGTCCTCACCTATGACCAGTCGGATCCCGACGAGCTAGTCACTAATCACGCAAATTTTTATTGTCACTATTTCACACTGTTCAGGTTGTCATTGGTGTGAATCTATAGTGATTTGGTTCAGAAGGGGGTCTTAGCCTCTATCCATGACGACGACGAAGCACTCAATCTCATTGGGGTAGAAATCTGGAGACCTTGTGTTTATCATAATGCAACAGATCACAGCCTCGGAAGGTGCCTCAGGTTTTGCTACGACGTAGAAGCCCTTATCTACATGGGAAAGATTCGAGTCGAGTTTTTTCCCGTGGCTGATGTGATGTTGAGAAGAAGAATGGCTGAGATTGGAGCCACCCTTTATATTTTTAAAGATTTGTTGTTTATTTTTCAATTTCCTTCTAACTGTTTGAGAATGAATGAAAACAAGTATCTCCTTTTATATTCGAACTACGTAGGGCCTGAATTCTCCTTTTGAGATACGTAGGCAGCCTTTCAAGGCTCGGCCCCTGTCTTTAAAAATTTTTGTCCTCCCCATTTCTATTTCACAAGGAAAATTAGAGAAACTGATCAACATACGTCGAAAGAGATGCAACAAGAAGACCCTAGCTTAACGCGATTTAACCTTTCTGAATCAGCCTCAAAATTAAAACAAGCAAATCCTGCTAGTTCAAAAATTAGTTTCCCCTTACTCTTGGGTTAGTATATCATCAAACAAAGTTATCTACTGATCATCCCTACTTCGCTAGATCTAAAGGTCCTGCAGATTCCTTTCCCGGCCAAAGTTCATATAAGGGAAAAATAGTAATAGGGGACAACAATGAAGAAATCAGTGTTACTGACGTTGTGGTGGCTGAACCCACCATTGCGGATCAGAATGAATTGATTATGCAGCTAATGCAGCAGATTGTCGAGATGAGGGTGGAAATGCGAAGGAGACAAAATCTGTCTCCACCAGGTTTTACTGCCAATGATTCGACTGATGGAAGGCCTCTGCTGTACTTTCCCTCTTCAAACATGGAACAGGTTCAGAACCTGCCATCCACTCCTGCTCAAAACCCCTCAGTTATCGACTTAACCATGCAAAATCCTCAATATGCATCGGCCTACCAAACCCACCCCCTTCTCAAAACAATAATCTTCAAATACCACCGCCCCTTCAAAACTCCAATCACCGAACAGCTCCACCTCCACAAACCCAAAATCCATTCAATCCTCGAACATCCCTCCATCACCAAAATCAACACACTAACCCCCAAACATACCCTCAAAACTACCAAACCACTTAAAACGCCCCAAGTCCTTCCGTCGCTCCACCTCTACCTCGAAAAACCACCTTCCAAATTCCCGTTCCCAATTAGCACGATGTGTATGGTTCTTAGATCGACCATTATGAAGATCAAGAAAGGGAATTGAGGTCGAAGGACGAGTTCATGAAGGTATATATAAAAGAGGAGATTCAAAGGGCAATGAAGGAGCTACAATTCCTTCCTGAGGTCGCCGATTTGAAGTATGAGGACCTACGCATTCATCCTAATTTGGACCTCCCAAAAGGGTTCAAAGTGCCAAAATTCGATGTCTTTGGAGGAATAAGGAACCCCTTACCGTATCTAAGGGCCTACTGTGACCAAATAGTGGGAGCTGGGAGAGATGAAACTATATTATGGTGGCTCTTTAGCCAAAGTCTGAGCGCAGAGGCTCTGGAGTAGTTTTCATCCCAGGAAATAAGACAGTGGCCTAGATGGAATTCCCTGGCTAAGGACTTCATTGAACAATTTTCTTACAATGTGGAGATCGTCCCTGATCATTATTCCCTAGCTAAGATGAAAAAGAAATCCAACGAGAGCTACATAGAGTTTCGTATAGATGGAGAAAAGAGGCAGCTAGATTTCGGCCTCCTATGTTTGAAAAAGAAATTGTTGAAGTATTTGTGCGCGTTCAGAAACCCGAGTATTACGACAGAATCATGCTGCTCGTCGGAAAGTTTGCCGAGATACTCAAGGTAGGTGAGACTATCGAGGATGGATTGGAAACCGGGAAGATTGGCTGTGTCACTGCTTCACCCGAACCCTCAGGCTTGTAAAAAAAGAAGATAGAAGATGTGTCAATTTTCTCTTATGAGGGGAAGAAGACCCCGAGAAGATCCTTATCATACCAAGGTCGTTCTCGACCTTCATAGAGTCCATACCAAGCTTGTTATACACAAGCCGATTACCAAAATACTCCCCCTTCCAATTATCAAAATGCCCCTCCCAATTACCTAAATACCCCTCCTCCCACTAACCAAAGTACTCCCCCTCCCAATTACCAAACTCCACCCCCTATATACCAAAATATTCCAGCTTACTAGACTCCCCTTCATCATTATCGAGGTGTCACCCCAAATGCACTAACGTATAGTCCAATTATCAAATTCCTCCCACAATATATCAAGGTTCAGGTCCAGTTTACAGAAATCCCCCCTCCCTCCCCTCCCCCCCCAAGTTCCATTAACAAATTACCCGACTAATCCCTATCCGAGATATCAAGCTCCCTATCCTAACGTCCAAAATTATCATCAAATTCCTCTTCCACAATAGGGCAACTACGATCCCCTTCGTCCTAGATTTGAGAAAAAACCAGCCAAAATTTTTACTCCACTTGTCGAAAGCCAAACAAAGCTGTACGAGCGGTTAACTGCGGCAGGTTATATCCATCCAGTGGGGCCAAAGCCAGTGGACAATAGCTCCAGATCTTACAGACCTGATCAGAAATGTGCATATCATTCCAACATTATTGGACATGATACTGAGGATTGTATTAACCTCAAGCACAAAATCAGTCTCCCCACAGACGGTCGCGCCTAACATCATCAGTAATCCTTTGCCAAATCATGGGGGCATCAATATCAATATGATATAGACAGATGATGATTGGGGCGTTACAAAGGCGATAGTTTCGATCATTTATGATGAACTGAAAAAGGCTGTAGCTTCGTTGAGCATGGAGAAGAAGAAGTTCGTGATTCTAACACCCGAGAATGTTGTTTTCTTGGTGAAAATAGAGACTCGCGCCTGACCATGGTTCGTGATCGAAACTGCTTCTGCTCAAGGTATGACTAGGTCTGGTAGATGTTATACGCCTAAGGAGTTGGATTATGGATAACAAAAGAAGGACCAAGCAAAGAGGCTGATAAGTGAGGCCAAGGTTGAGGAATTCTGGAGAAAAATGCAGCCTAAAGACTATTCGATCGAGAAGCATTTGGAGAAGACCCCAACTCAGATTTTTGTATGGGGCTTGTTGATGAGTTCATAGCTACATAGGCAAGCCTGATGAAAGCTTTGGATGACATGTATATGCTTGTGGGCACAAATGGTGACAATGTAGTGGCCATGATTAGCCAAGTTGTCTGACGATATCGAATCAGCTTATGTGATAAAGAGTTACCCTTCGAAGGGAAGATTCATAACAAAGCTTTACATGTCACCACTGTGTGCCGAGACAAGGTTATCAATCGCATCTTGGTCGATGATGGATCCGGTCTCAATATTTGCCCAGTAGCGACTCTCAGGCAACTGTAGTTTAACTTGGGAAAGATTCAACAGAACCAAGTTAATGTGAAAGCTTCCAATGGGGTGCAAAGGGATACACTAGGGGCGGTAAACTTGGTCATTCACATGGGTCTGACAGAGTTCAATGTGGAATTTCAGGTATTGGACATGGACACTAGATACAACCTTATTTTGGGAAGGCCTTCATCCACATGGCTGGGGTTGTGCCCTCTACCCTTCACCAGTTAACGAGATTTGTCTTGAAAGAGCAAGAATTGGTTATTCATGGTAAAGAAAGTCATTCCGATGTTTATGCGTCGATCGTCCATGAAGTTTCTGGAGGTTGTGATTTCTACACGGTGGAGCTGGTAAATTCCACCAGTGATGATTTGGCTCCACAACCCTTATGCCCTCGGTATACAAGATGATGGCTACGGTGATGCTCCAGAGTGGATTCAAACTAGGCTTTGGATTTGGAAGGAATTTCTAAGGGATTGTTGAGCCTATACAAGTTCCCGCCAAAAGAGAAAAGTTTTGTTTGGGGTACGTCCCCATAGATGATGAAGCGGAGATGAAGAAGAGTGGTGATCAAGCATTGGCCAAGCCAATTCCTCATCTGTACCAGTCATTTCCAGTTTGAGAGTATGCTGATCACGGTGGCCTTAGGGAAGAAATCTGGGGCCTTTTTGAAGAAATTGATGCTGTCATATTGGACGAGGTCGAGATATCTAGTATCCGCGATGCCAAGCCTGGAGAGCAGCTGCAGAATGGACCTCCACACCAATCTTTATTATCCGAACATCTTGGTAGAAAGGACACATATTTATGCTTGTTCTAAAAATCGGTGGTGGTACGGAGAGGACCGAGACCCACCATTTTCATGTTTTTAACTGTTTGAGTTTTTGAAATTTCCTCATAATTTTTTAAGAGGCAACATGTCCCTTTTCCATGGACAAAGTTTCTGTTTGTTTTTCATTTCGATTGAAAGCCTCATTTATCGAAAACATATTTATTTACTTACTTGTTATGTTTTTTTTCCTAACTTTGTTTGTTTATGATTTCACAAATATTAATTTAAAACCTACCAATGGCATGTTATGTCATGAGCCAAACGAACAAAATGAGGCAGGTGATGATGAGGATGAAGAATATGAGGGCAAAAATCAGGTGCTAGAATATGTTGTTAAAGAATTTCGGTAGTTTGAGAATCAGTAGAAGCCGAATTTGGAAAAAGCTGAGACTGTGAATCTTGGAGACGAGGAGAGCACCAAAGAGGTCAAAATCAGTGTCCATCTGATTGAAGTTCAAAGAAAGGACCTGATTCTTTTGCTTAGAGATTACATGGATGTATTTGTCTGGGTCTACAGTGATATGCTAGGGTTAAGTACGAATGTGGTGTCCCACAAATTGCCGATTAATCCACGTTTCAGTCCAGTGAAATAAGAGACTCAGACGTTAAAGCCTGAGTTAAGTTTGAAGATTAAAGAAGATATTACCAAGCAAATTGAGTCTCATTAGTGGAAGTGACACAGTATCCAACTTGGTCGGCCAACGTTGTTCCAGTCGCCAAGAAAGATGGAAAGATCAGAATTTGTGTTGATTACAGGGATCTCAACAAGGTGAGCCCTAAAGACAATTTTCTGTTGCCGAACATTCACATTCTCATCGATAACTGTGCTAAGCATTAGATGCAGTCGTTTGTGGATTGTTACGCAGGTTATCACCAGATCTTAATGGATGAAGAGGATGTAGAAAAGACAACTTTTATTACACTATGGGGTTGTATATCATTATAGGGTGATGCCATTTGGTCTCAAAAATGCAGGTGCTACTTATATGAGGGCTATGACAACCATTTTTCATGACATGATTCACAAAGAGATCGAGGTGTATGTAGACGATGTCATAATCAAGTCCCGCAAGAGTTCGGACCATTTGACTCATTTAAGGAAGTTCTTTGATCGTCTTCGTCGATATAATTGGAAATTCAATCACGCCAAGTGTGCTTTTGGGGTGCCAGCTGGTAGGCTGTTGGGATTCATAGGTAGCAGAAGGGGCATCGAGGTTGACCCTTCCATGATCAAGGCAATTCAGGAATTACCGCCTCCAAAGACGAAGAAGGAAATGATAAGTTTCTTGGGAATGTTGAACTACATTAGTCGGTTTATATCTCAATCAACTATGGTGTGTGAGCCTATCTTCAAGTTGTTGAAGAAAGATGATCTTACAAAGTCGACTGAAGAATGTTAGATTGCTTTTGATGCCATCAAGAATTATATTCCCAATCCACCAGTGTTGGTTGCTCCACGAGAAGGGAGTTTGTTGTTGCTATATTTTTCTGTTTTGGATAATACATTTGGATGCGTGCTTGGTCAACATGATGAGACAGGGAAGAAGGAGCGAGCCATCTACTACTTGAGCAAGAAATTCACTACATACGAGACTCGTTGTACAATTATGGAGAGAACGTGTTGTGCTTTGACTTGGATTGCTCAGAAGTTGAGACATTATTTGTCTTCCTATACCACATATCTCATTTCCAAAATAGACCAGTTGAAGTTGATTTTCAAGAAGGCGATGCCGACTGGAAGTTGGAAAAATGGCAGATGCTTTTGAGTGAATTTGATATTGTGTATGTGACCCAGAAGGAGATAAAATCACAAGCCTTAGCCGACCTTGCGGAAAATCCGGTCGATGAAGAGTATGAGCCGCTCAAGACTTATTTCCCCAACGAAAAGGTACACTTTTGTGGGTGAAGATATTTTTGAAACATACCCAGGTTGGAGAGTATTCTTTGATGGAGCAGCAAATCACCAAGAAAGAGGTATTGGAGAGGTTTTAGTGTCAGAATATGGTCAGCACTATGCTGTGGCGGCCAAACTCCTATTTTATTTCACGAACAACATGGCTGAGTATGAAGCTTGCATTCTTGGTTTGAAAATGGCCATCAACATGTATGTTCATGAGTTGCTGGTTATTGGAGATTCAGACTTGTTGATTCATCAAGTTCAAGGAGAATGGGCTGTGAAGAACCCGAAGATCACACTGTATGTGCAATATATACAGAGGGTGTTCAAGAGATTCCACAAGATTGAGGTCAGACACACTCCCAGAACACGAAATGAGTTAGCTGATGATTTTTCCACCATTACTTTAATGATTAAACATCCGGATACTGATTATATTGATCCTCTGGATATAGAGATAAAAGAACAACTGGTCCATTGTTTGCATGTTGAAGCACAACTAGATTGTTTTCCGTGGTATTTGGATATCAAAAAGTATTTGGAGACCAAGACTTATCGTGAGAATGCGACATTTAACCAGAAGAAGTCTATACACCGTATGACTCTTAATTTCATTCTAAGTGGGGAAATCCTTTATAGGGGGACTCCAGATTTATGTCTTCTCAGATGTGTTAATGATGATGAATGCAAAGCTTATTGAACAAATACATAATGGAATTTGTGGTACGCACATGAATGGACTCACTCTAGAAAGGAAGATCCTTTGAGCCTGTTATTGTTTGATGACCATGGAGCATGATTGTTGCAAGTTTGTGCAAATGTCGTAAATGTCAAGTGCATGGTAATTTGATTCAAGTGGTGCCTCACGAACTCAATGCTATGAGTTCATCTTGGCCATTTGTAGCTTGGGGCATGGATGATATTGGTCCAATTGAGCCAGCCGCTTCTAACGGACACATATTTATTTTAGTTGCTATTCACTATTTTACCAAGTGGGTGGAAACAACTTCTTACAAGTGAGTGACCAAGAAAGTTGTAGCCGATTTTGTCCACAACAACCTAATATGTAGGTTTGGAGTACCAGAATCTAGCATTACTGATAATGGTGCAAATCTCAATAGTCACTTGATGAGAGATATATGTGAACAATTTAAGATTACTCATCGAAACTCAACTGCTTATCATCCTCAAAGGAATGGAGCTGTAGAGGCCGCCAATAAGAATATCAAGATGATTTCGAGGAAAATGATCAATAATTAACGGGTTTAGCATGAGATGTTGCCATATTCTTTGTTGGTATATTTAACGACCGTTAGAACATCGATTGGAGTTACTCCATACTTGCTAGTATATGGAACAGAAGTAGTCATACATGCTAAAGTTGATATACCATCTTTGAGAATCATACAAGAAACTGAATTAAGTAATGCTGAATGGATCCACAAGCGGATTGATCAATTAACATTGATTGACGAGAAGAGAATGGTGGCTGTTTGTCATGGTCAACTATATGGACAGAGAATGATTCACACTTTCCACAAAAGAGTCAGAGCTAGAATTTTTGAAATCAGTCAGTTGGTCCTTAAGCACATTTTACCTCATCAAGATGAGTACAAAGGAAAATTTGCACCGAATTGTGAAGGACCTTATATGGTTCGCAAGGTATTATCTTGAGGTGCTCTGGAAGATGGATGGCACCACATGGCCAAAACCGATCAATTCAGATGCTGTCAAGAGATATTATGTGTGAAACTTCACTTTATATTTCTGTCATTTCCTTGTATTCGTTCTGGTTGCTTGTAAATTCTTCATTTAAAATTTTATCCCTGTTGTAATGAACTACGTTCGACCTGAATTATCAAGAAGGAGATACGTAGGCGGCCTATGTCGGCCTCAGTCACCCCATTTATGCCATTTAATATTTCTTTGTATTTGAACTACGTTCGACCTGAATTCTCAAGAATGAGATACGTAGGCGGCCTATGTCGGCCTCGGTCGGTTTCTTAGTAAATTTCTTATTTTGTTAACCTTTGAGGGGAACTACATTTGACCTAATTCCTGCCTCAACGGGATACGTCGGCGCTACAAGGGTTCGGTCATGTCCCCATAGGAGTTCTATTTTTCTCTATAATAGAAACTAGGACAAAATTTTTGAGAGGGACTTAAAATTTTGAGAAGAAGATATTTCCTCAACAAGTCAAGATCGAAGATACTTTGAGATTTACAACTAGGAGAGAATTTTTGAGAAGATCTCAAAAATTTTGTGGTTTGCTCACCGAAAGTTAAAGATAAACCAAGACAGTAAACTGGCACAGAAATTTTGAGGACGGCCTCAAAATTTCAACGTCGGTTTATCGAGAGTCTAGAGCAATCTTGAAAACTTTCCAGCAAATAATGAGATAGACCTCCAAGAATCAGACTTAAAGAAGTTCGCTAAGTCTGACGTGACATGATACTTGGTAGTGACTTTTTCCAGATACTACTTTCGGAAATCTATTTTCTTAAAAACTTTTACTTTATGTTTCATTTATTTCTCGGCATAAAATATGTTGTCTTATCTATCAAGATGCGGGAGAACAAAAAAATCAATCGAAGATGGCAGGATTAGGACAAGACAACCGAAGAAGTTGACATAGATCAGTTTATTTTAAAACTAACAATTTTTTGTGGATGTATATTTATTGGTTTACTCTGAAATCAAAAAATTTCTCCAATCTATGAATATGGAGAAGTCGAAGGACGAAGAGCTCCCCAAAATTTGCAAATTTTTTTCTGTTGATGCAGGAAATATTTTATGTTGCTTATATCGAAGACTTGGGAATATGAACAACATTATTTCATCCAATTACCAACGACATGAAATCTATAATGAACATATAACTATGTTCGAAGATGAAACAAATGAAAACCTCGAGGAAAGATATTGTATTGGTTTTTCGTCAACTAAAGATACTGGAAGGACGTTTATCTACATTATATTATAAGACATGATAATGGTACTACCCAAAGAGTCATATATACCTATTATCGAATGAGATGATACTGCTACTCTGAGGTTCATTATTTTCAATTTTATTATTTGTATTGTGACTGAAGATACTACCACTCAAAAGATACCTAAAGATCACTTGTGTTATTTGGTGAAGCATCATCTCGCTCAGTATCGAGAGGCATCACCCTTATCTTCGTACACCGGAAGAAAAAGGATCATTCATCACAAGAAAGTCATGCATCACAAGAAGATATTCATGAATTGCGAGAAAAGTCATGTATCATGAGAAGAAAGTCATGCATTACGAGAAGATATTCATGCATTGCAAGAAAAGTCATGCATCGCGACAAGATATTCATGCAATGCGAGAAAGTCATGCATCGTGTGAAAATATTCATGCATTGCGAGAAGATCATGCATCGCGGAAAAGTCATGCATTGCAAGAGAAAATTCATGCATCGTGGAAAAGAAGCCATGCATTGCAAGAGAAAATTATGCATCCCGGGAAAAAGGCCTTGCATCGCGAGAGAAAATATTCATGCATTGCAAGAGAAGATATTCATGTATTGCGGGAAAAAGGTCATTCATCGCGAGAAAAATTTTCACGCATCGCGAGAAGATATTCATACATTGCGAGAAGAAGACATGCGTCGCGAGAAAACATTCATGCATCACGGAAAAGGAGCCATGCATTGTAAGAGAAGATATTCATGCATTGTGGGAAAAAGGTCATGCATCGTGAGAAAAATATTCATGCATCGCAGAAAAGAAGCCATGTATTGCAAGAGAAAATTCATGCATCGTGGGAAAAAGTCCATGCATCGCGAGAAAAATATTCACGCTTCTCGTGCATTGCGTGAAGAAGATCATGCATCGCGAAAAAATATCCATGCATTGCAAGAAGATATTCAAGAACTACGAGAAAAAGATCATGCATCGCGGAAAAGAAGCCATGCATTGCAAGAGAAGATATTCATGCACAACAGGAAAAACAATAACGAATCACAAGAGAAATATTTATCCGTCACAAGAATATCGACATAAACTGCATCATTTATTCTTTGAAAGCACAACATTAAGAGAACCATCAACAACGACATCAAAAAAAATATACACTACAACAACTTTTATTTACTTTGACATCAAATGAAGAAGTGCATTGAAAATTATATTACAGGTATAAGACATAAGTTTTATTTGCTTTACGTCAAACCCAATGGAGTTCACGTCAAATGTTGAAGGAGGACAATTAAGTATCAACAGGTAAAAAGAACTGTCTCCCATTTGAATTGCATTTTTTATGCTAATGAGTTTTATGTCAGTGTTTTTCGAGAGCATCCGAAAGGATGAATTCTCAAAAATCAAACCACAGGTGCGGAGGACATCAAAAAGGATGCAACACAACTTGGAACTTTTTCTTAGCAGCAAACTGGGATATAGTCCAAAGAGGAGTGTCAAACTCTTAGGACACTAGAAGAGGAGTGACTTCCACCACAATCAAACCACACCCATATCATAAGGCATG
The DNA here is from genome assembly GCF_001406875.1 of Solanum pennellii. Taxonomy (NCBI): domain Eukaryota; kingdom Viridiplantae; phylum Streptophyta; class Magnoliopsida; order Solanales; family Solanaceae; genus Solanum; species Solanum pennellii. The sequence goes on from NC_028646.1 coordinate 69,201,538, forward strand.
TGATTTTCCTTTAGGTTTGTCGATTTCAGTTTCGCATCTGAAAATTTTGGTATTTGCCGAAAGCAAGTTTCAATCAAAGTGACAATGCACCAAGAGCTTTGGAAATTATGTGTGGGTAAGTTCTTAATTATGGGTGCAAAGTGCACCACATTCACGATTAAGAGGTTACAAGCCTCTTTTTCAAACTCGACTTAATTTTTCACTTGTCCCGAACCAAAAGTTATCTAGCATAATTGATTTCCTTTTGAACCGATCGAGTCGAACTACAAACAGCCTGATTCCTAAGGTATAAGGATATGTAGGCGGCCTCAATGTTGAAAACTCGGCTGCATTCTACTATTCCCGTTTAAATCTCATTCTCGAGCATCTCGGTCCCTTCATAATTCGGTATCGAGATATCTTTTGAATTTTTTCAAAATCATGCGTCAAATCAAGCGTATCGAACTACAAGTAGTCTGAATTATCTTATAGCTAGAGATATATACGAAACCCATGTTTGGGGTTCAGCCATAAATCCTAAAATCCGTACCAAATTCCTTTCCTAAAGATGAATGTGTGGTCTGTCAAAATAGGCTCGGTCAATTTCATTTTCCTCGAATTCTTGCATCAATACAAGTAAAATGTGGGACAGTTGTTGACACCTAATTTTGACCCTCTCGATATAAATTAACCGTCGACCTTTTTCAAATCCCAACAATTTGAAATAATTGACTTTCTAAAATTCAAAATATTTTTCAAGTTATATTGAATAGTTTTGTCGCTCTTGTACAATATAAAATAATATATATATTTTAATAATTTTCTTTAAATTGGTATAATTTATGAACACTCAAAAAACCGTTTCAATAGATTTTTTATTAAATATTTAGTCGAGTAGTCTACTTATACAATAGTTTATATTTTAATTTATTTTAGTGAGATAGTTATCATTTCGTTAACGTTATGAAGATCTTCAATTAATTTATATTAATTCGTCATGCTTGAACTATTGCCGAATCTTCTAAAAATCTTTCTTCACGATTATCTCCCTAATTCGTTTGGCTAAAATTGCTATTTAATTTATATTCTACAATTTCAATTGAAATTTAATTCTCTTCTCATTTTAAGACCAATAACTTGGGCAATTGCAAGCTTTTCAGCAACACTCTCACCTTTGAACCAACCTAGCCCACTTTCAATTCCAAACACCCAATACTATTAAATCCATCTAGCCCACTCCTCAACTACCCGACCCGGCCCAATACCAACTTCAACATCATAAAGAAAAGACCCGAAATCGTGTGAAATATCCCATAAAATAGACAATTTCACAATAGCAGTAATAGGCGCGTGCCACTCGACCTCGATCCGTTTTCTTCTACTTCCTCGATGCGAACGGAGCCCAGCAGTGCTAGCGATTGCGCTCCACTCGCGTCGAAATACGCACCTCAATGTCTCGTCTGCTCGAATGACTTTTCATTTGCCAGCATCCTGCGATTTTCTGTCCAAGCAAATAGTAATTTCAGACGTGTCTCATCCTTGGTGGCGTGAGATTTAGCCACGTCGCGGCAAGGACGTTTGGATCGATCCTGGGCGTCGTTTTCTCCTTCCCTTTTCGGAATGGGTTAAGAGCTTCAGAAAAAGCTTTCCATCCCAAAAAGGTGAAACCTTTGGGGAATTCAAATTCAAAAGTCGTCGTCTTGTCATCCGGTTTCCCCCCTTTTTTTATCCCAACCCTAATTTCCCACTATAAAACTCCTCTTTTCAGTTCACTGCCAGGGGGAGATTATTTTTCTTAGGGAGATTTTTTTTAAAGAGTCGGATATTTTAGCTGAATACTTTAGTTGGAAATTTGTTTTAGGCAAAAAAGCCTCAGAAAGTATTGAAGAACAGAGAGAAAGAAAAGAAATCTAAGGTTTATGTTTAAGAAAGATCGAACACTCGTCTAGTTCAAAATTTTTGAAAAGTTCTTTTTTTATATTCAAGGTCGATTCGAACCTTTTTCCTGAAGTTCCCTAAACTCACTTTTGGTGGTAGAAGCTGTAGCCAAGCTCGCTCTTTTACTCAATCTAGCAGCCCCAAAGAAGGTGAACTCTCCTTTATATAAGTCGTTTGATATATTGTTTTGTTGTAGAAAGCATGAAGTCTCTTTCAATTCTTATTCTTAATTCTCGTTTGGTTTCTGTTCTCTGTAGTTTAATGTTGATAAATTGATGAAAATTCCATCTGTTTTCAAATATAATATTTTTGTGTTAAGTTAAAAGGGTGTCATTGGTATGAGCTTAAGAGTTTTGGGTTAGTCGATGTGTTTAAAAATGTCTGTGATGCTGCTGGTTTTTCTCGTGTCTAGTTCTTTGTTCTCTTTAACTTGTGAAGTCATGCTTTAAATTATTTGTTGGAATGTTTCAGTTTAGCCAAAAGTTTTATCATTTAGATATATAAATTAAAAAAAAAGTGGTCCGCTCATCTTTTCTAATTTAAAGTGATTTTTTTAGTAGTATCACTGGCCCCTTTTTTTAGCTTGGTGTAGGGGGATAATGTTCCTTTCTAAGATATTCTACATATGTCTATATCCTACATGTTAGAATGAGTAATTTTGTTATTGGGTTTAATCTTTAGAAACCCCCACTTGTTCGCTTCTTGTTTAGAAAAATTAGATTTGCTACTATCTTTCACTTCCTGACCTTTGATTCGATAATATAACACCATCAAAATTTTGTGAAGAAAGTTGGTTTCATTTCGATGCGAGACATATTATGTCATCAAAGGTACGATAGGCTCTCTTTTCTTTGTTATTTTGATTTGGTTATTGTTTTTTTTATTGGTATTTAGTCATATATTTTGTAGTATAATTAGTTCTTGTTTTTCCTCCCCTTTGATTGTCCCCCCTCACATTAATTTTTAAGCACATGTATTTGTCACTTGTAGGAGCCGAAACTTATCCAAGTTTTGTGGATTGTCTTTTTTTTCCCATTTTCTAGCATTTTTTCTATCCCATGAAAGTTTCTGTTAATTAACTTTTGAGTGGACTAAATGGTTTAGTTTCTTAAGTAAGTTAGTTATGGCTTTGTTTTGTGTTTCTCTATTTCCTTCAATATTAAGATTTCAATATTAAGACTTTCTTGGTGTTCTTGTCATCTGTTGTCCTACTTGGATCAATAATTGTGTTTTAGTTAATCTGTTCTTTTTAGTTGTCTATTAACCATCTTTTCTTTTGTTTTTCCGTACATGAACCCTTTTTGAGCGAGTTTATCGAACTCTTTCGTTATTTCTACTTCTAAAAATGGCATACAGGTTGAAAGCAGTAATATGTTTGCTGGAAATTAATTTTTTAGCCCTCTGAAAGTCGAAAAGCAAGTCGATATACCAGCTTTATACACTGATATACAATCGGAATGTACAATACGTAGGTCAAAACGTGCCAATATAGGGGAAAACGCAAAAAATATGAAGTTTTGGGTGAAATCACAGGTCCGAGAGAACAAAAATCTTTCCCTTCCAGGAATTTCTAGAGTCACAGATGTAGTATTACAATTTAATAAACATAATACGAAGACAACCAAGTCATGCCTAAGATTATGTCGAAGTCCGTCATATCTAAAATACCAAATCATCCCAAGTCTGAAACCCCACAAACAGGATAGGACAAGCACGATAGACATGAATGACTATGATTGACTCTCCCACTGGGGTAGAAACATGAATAGGGGAATCAAGAACATCATAAATCATATCATACGCGGAAGCAAATCTCACGCATACATAGGAATAATTAGAACCCGGGTCAAAGAACACATTATCCATCTGATCACACACAAGAATAGTACCTATGATCACCGCGTCAGACACTTGTGCCTCATTCTTTCTCGAAAAAGCGTAACATTAAGCCCTATATTCTTGACGAGTTACTTCCCTGCATGGTTTCACATTACCCCTACCTCCACCACCATTTCCTCTACCTCCACAACCTCATTGATTTCCTTCTCACCTACCTTATGGACGTCCTCTACCATTGTTATCATTCCCCGCAGGTACCACTGCTCTAGATGGTTGTTGCACGGTGTCTAGCACATGCGAATGGGGGCAATCTCTCCTTATATGTCCGAAATCTCCACAATTAAAGCAAGTTCGATCAAAAGATTGTATGCTTCCCCTCGAAGGCACGATTCCTTGGATGTCCTAAAATTATAATATGGGGTTTCCAAATAGTTACATGTAGAGGTGGGCATACCAGACTGAATTGGCTTCGCTTCCAGCGTTGGCCTACCTGATCCTTTAGAATAGGATCCCTAATAATTTCCAAAATCTTGGCTCTCTAATCCAACGCCTTAGCTAAACCGTCTCGTCTCACCCCATTCACTTTCTTAAGATAGGCTGTCACCTCATTGAAGCTCCTCCCTGCAGAAGTCATAGTAACAGATAATACTTGCAACTCAGAATTCAATCCCTTAACAAATAAGTGGATCATCTCGTCGTGTACAGTCACCACTCGGGCAACATATTTAGACAAAGCATGGAACTCGACCTAATAAGCATTACAGTAATACCACCTTTCTCCAAGGCCATAAACTCATTTTTCTTGCAATACCTCAAGGTTCTAAAAACCTATTTCTCCAAGAACAGATCATGAAATTGAGCCCAACTCAGTGGAGGAAAAGTAGAAGATCTACACTCGATATAATCTCTCACCATTGCTTAGCCTCACCTTGAAGTTTGAAAGAAACGAACTCGACCCTATGTTGGTGAACAATACCCAATTTATGCAACTTCACATAAAAATATAAGATAAACTTATAAGCAAACTCATAACAATCTTCAGAACCCAAAAATACCGGAGGCTTAAGCTTCAAGAACTTACTCAACATGTCATGCTTATTACCGATCATAACGGAACCCAACAAAGATGGAAGAAGGCATCAATACCTACATTTCCACCCATCTTGGGCACAGTGCTAGCAACAACAGGATTAGCAGGGACTTGAGCAGATGGAATCACTCCAGGACTAGACAACCCATTCAAGAACGCAACAATCTGTTAGCTAACATCGGAACGATGGGGGGAACAACCGGAGTCTCCCCTGGCACCTCTTCCTATTGACCATTCTCTGCAACATATCCAACCTCAATGTACTCTTCTATCTCTTTTTATGGACTGGCGGAATCTCATATATAGGATCATTGTCAAATGGTACCTCATTTCTTGCAAGCTCTATTCTCCCACGACCTCTACCCATATTTACTCCTCTACCCCCATCTAACACCCCTAAAAATTAGATAAGTTAAACTAGAGACTAACATGTGTGTATTGAGTTTATAAGGTCAATGATGAATTATAGTGTTAGAAGCCAGTGTGTTGAGTTTGGAGGTAAAACGTCCAAGAACGATCAAGACGTTTGGAAGTTAGCCTTTAGACATGCTTGTGTGTTCTAATGTGCCTTAGAATGTTTTATGTGTTTTTTTGGAGTTCAAATTTGTAGGAGAGGTTCATAACATCTAGACGAACCTTTTTGAGGTTGAAAAGTCCGAAAAAAACACCCCAAGGACCACCCTAAGGTTCCTTGAGGAGGACCCAAACTTCTGCTTGAAACTGCCAAAAAGCAGTCCGTAACCACGATGCCTATACGACGCCCTGTCATGCAGTCGATGCTCCGTCAATGGGGGGCGTTGCTCCACAATTAGGTGTGAGATCTAATACCCCCAAAAGTATGGTCTCTGTCACAAACGACATACCTGCATGACGCTGTCGTCATTTCATCGATGGTCCATCGCTGACAGTCGTCGTTTGGGGCCTGCAATTTCCTGCAGGTTCTCGGCCAAGTTGAGGGTTATTTGGGAAATTTACCTAGCATCCAAATAAAGTCTTTGTAGGTTATTTTAGGAGTTTTGTGTATTTTAAGTTACTTTATAAGTCTAAAACCTATATTAGAGTTCATTATTCAAAAAAAAATCAGAACTCAAGACTCAAAATAGAACTCTCTAGACTCTATTGAAGCTAGGAGCAAGGTTTAACCTAGTAGCTTGATTTTTCCATTGATTATTCATCAAATTCGTGTATAATATTCAAGTAAGGTTTTGTGTTTCATCCTTGAATTCTCTTTCATTCAAGGAGTCAAATTCAAATGGTTTTCAAAGATGTTCCAAAATATAGAATCTTCTATTTTGCCTTCTAGCCATGGGTTCTTGGATGAAATGATTTAAATAAATGTTTTATGATACTATTGATGTTAATTAAATGGTTTTAGCTTAAAAACTCTATGAACCCATTATTTTCACGAAGTCCTATTTTTGGCTCTAATGAGGGTGATTTGATCATGACTTGATATAAGTGAATTCTTGTTTAGATTGTATTGGACTATTTGAATAATATATAAATCATGATAGAATTGTATATAGGCTACCTTAATTTGGTGATCTTCATATTTTATATTGTTGGATCATTGGTATGGTTGGATTATTGGTTTAGAATTGTATATATGGCTATTGGTAAGAGCCTTTGTGAACTGAAATGATTGAAAAGGCTAAGGAATGGTGGTGTTGATGATGGAAAGGTGGTGAATTGACCTAATATCTTCTACATTTTGTAGAATTGTTATTGAATTTTATTGATTGGTATGATCCACTTATGGTGGCGGTGTTTAGGTGTTATAATTGTGAAGAACATGGCCTTGTAGGCATTATTATGTGAATTGTGATGTTATCATGTTGTAGCTTGTATAGGTTATCAATGTGAAGGGTTATATGGCTATGTGTATGTGTGAAGTGAAAGCATGATTTCTCCTAATTGGTTATATGTGACTATGATAGACTAGGATGATATCTCTATAGGTGTTGCTAGTGTATCTTGGTAGGTAGACTTAGTTGTTCCTACTTAATACTTGAGAGCTATAGAATATGGAATATGATGATGATGTGTGTGTCTTGATTGGTAGACCTATGTCCCTTTACTTGATACATGAAAGAATGTGAATGTGAACTCTTGACTTAGTAGGATTAAGCACTTTTTTCATGTATGTGTATGAATGATTGATATATGACCTTGAACATGTAAAAAAGGTCAATAACTTTGAACCTTCAATATAGAAAGAAGGTTATAGAAGAATCCTTGAAGTTGAAAGCCGTAATGGTATCCTTCTTGTGTGAATGATGCACTTAGGGATAGGTTGGATGGAACAACATGAAACCATCTCTAAGGAAGTCATTGACCTATCCTTATAACCACTGAGTAGCATCCCTAGTGGACCCATCTTTTGTAGGGGTATTATGATTTTTGTAAGACAAAAATATGGTACCTTTTCATATGCCTCTTTGTGAATGAACTTACTCTATGAGAACTAAGGGTAAGCATCGAGTGAATATGCTTGTGGTAGTGACTCTACTTAAGATAAGACTAGACTAACAAGAAAGCGTTGATATTCTGTAACCATGTGCCTACATGGGATGTGTTCTAGTTCTACCCTTGGCAAGTAGAACACCCTCCCTTGGGAGTAGGGTAGACTTCGGATTCCATGCCTAGCTAGTATGGTCTATATCAGTTAATGCCTATTCTGATCATGTGGGATGCATTCTAGCGTTAAAGAAGTTCTACAACGTGTATGTAGTGGAATGGGACACTATCTATACATGGCACGAGTAGGCTTTAAAGATGCTAGGATGACGGTTCCCTAGGTATTCTCCAGAACCATTATGTGAAGACCTTAATTGTTCAATGTTTCTAAAATGTCTAAATGAACAATTTTGGCTCAAGTTAATGCATGTGAATGAAAAGGTACTTATCTAGAGTAGCTTTTAGGATTTCTTAGGTAGGTTTGAAGAGGGTGTATGGGCGGTATCTTCATGTCTTACTTAGGTGAGTCTTAGAATAACTTGAGGTAGGGAGTTAAATGGTGAAAAGGGAATAATCTTGCTTTAGGTAGTCTTAAGGATTGCTTAGGTGTGCTTGAAGAGGGTGTATGGGCGGTCTCTTCTCGTCTTACTTAAGTAAGTCGTAGCATAACCTTTGGTAGGAGGTATATATGCTTACATGGTTTATAAGTTATGATAGTAGTATAATGTAGATAACTTGAATATGTGTTATATGTGAAGAATTATGTGACTATGGTTCTTATACTTGTTTCTTCTTCAAAAGAGCATACAAAACATATTATAAAGAAAATTTCCATTTAAGCATGGTTTTGTTGTATGTCACCATACTTAGTGCATTCAATGTACTAATTCCATATGTTGTTTTATCTCTAAGGTGTAGGTGGAAAGAGAGGAGTCTATTGGAAATAAAGCTTGAGAATAGCATCCTTTTATGAAAAATCTTGGTATGTCCTCACATGATTCCAGGACATAGTTATGTTTAGCTTTCCTTTTCGACAGACATTGTAATAGACTTGAGTATTTCCATTTTGTTGATGTATGGGCTGTGACCCAAGATATTCATGTGTCTAATATGTCTACAACGATACTTAGTCCTTTCTTATGTTTTCTATAAAAGAGATATGAATATTGTTGTGAAAAGTTTTAATTCCTCACTACTTTATATATATATATATATATA
>NC_028646.1:69210818-69213797 GCF_001406875.1 Solanum pennellii
TATATATATATATATATATATATATATATATATATGCGACGAGTGATTTCTAAGGGCTTGTATAAGACCTCCGAGAGGTCGAGTACGCCGCGTTGCGACTTGGGGTATGTCATTTCTTCTATGGTATATCCTCGGGTTGTGACACCCTGCCTTGACCGAGACCTCTCGCTACAGGTTCCTTAGCTGGAGCATTGATGGGGGCTGCTGGACGAACACCGTTGAACCATGTATTAACCATCTATCGACAGAAGAGTGAACGAGGTTAGATACCTATCCTTATCACCAAGATACCAATTGGACTCGAGTTATAGAATGAAAGGAGACAAGAGAAATTTATAGAGATTTCCTAAGGTCCTCTAGCCTCTCAAAGTAAAGTAAAGGCGTTCCAGTACCATTCTGCATGACTCTATAAGAATCATTTTGATACATCAAGATCAACGAACCTAGGATATCATACTAACATTGTCACGATCCAGACCATCGTGAATGACAACAACACTAACCCTCCGGTGGGAGAACCAGTACAACAATTAAAATCCAAGAAACTAAAGTAATAAATAAAACATTTAAGTTACAGAAGCAAGTTAAATAAACTAAGTAAGAAGTTTCCAAAAACTTCATAAGGATTCTAAGGAACTAACTAAACAAATGCGGAAGTAAAAAAGCCTTGAACCGGAAAGTCAATGTACCAAAATACTAAACGATAACCAAGTCTTCAACAAGAAGGTATGCAACCCCAAGCTAATGACTAAACCACTAACTAAAACAAATATCTAAATTTGAAAATGGTGGACATAGACTAAAGAGAATTTCATGGCAGCCCGGAAGATGCTAGCTTACCCTTGAATTCACAAGTAACAATCACAGATCTTCTAAGCGAGAAGATGCCCTATACTCAACAAAAATAAGAGCAATGCAGTATCTGTACACAATCACCATGTAATGGTAGGATCACACGCCTATCTCACTGATTAAAAAATAAATAAATTGAACAATATTATAATCACTTGCATGTATATCAACATGTACAATATTAACAATATTTATGAACAACGATTATCTTCACATTTCTCAAATTACACAATTATGTCAAGTTGTTGGTCATCTTATGGAACCAAAACTTAAACTATTAGTGCATCGAAACATGGTACCCGATCCCATAGTTATACTGGAACGTGACAATTCAATCTTATTTTAATGTTGGAACGGAGAAACCGATCCCAGTTAGATATGTCGGAATGTTGCAATCCGATCCATCAACAGACTACAATAACAAACACAAGTATATCTTCAAGTCACACTATCAAGAGGGATTCATGAAATATACTCATTCGTCTATATCATTTAAAATAGATGCTATCAATAATGCAACATTCATATACATACAATTATCATAATGAAGCAAGAACATGCAAACATCACACAATCAAAGAATCACAACCATCACCTACCTCGAAACAAGCTTAAAACCCTACGGAACTTGATCCTTCCCTTTCTGGATTCGTTCCACTTGTTGTTGGTCAACAAACAATCAATGTAATACGGGAATTAATACACAATCCCTGATTACCCGGGTTACAATAATTTTATGAACCCTAGATCAAACCCATGATCCCGATTATTCAACTAGGTTTGTTTCCATCCTAGAATCAATAACCAAACCCTTCCCCATTTATTCTTAACCCATTCTATTGCGTTCTACCAATCCAAAAATAGATTCGAAATGAAAAGCTTACCTTTAGCCTCAAGAGTGGTGAAAAATGAGTAGAAATCGCATGAGGATCGTTCCTTAGCTCTTAAAGTTGAAAAGTGCCTAATAAGGTCATTTAGGAGTTTATTAACGACTTTGATTTGCGTCATGCCTGCCATAGCAGCACCCATCCCGCCATAGCACCAACAGAAAAACTCGCACCACAAAGATATTTACGAACAAGTGAGCAAATTAAAGGATTCCCAAATCTCCATTTCACAACACACCTTTGACCCACGATGCTCAGAAAATATATTTTACTCTAAGATCAATTCCTGGACATCTAGATGTCCAAATTTTTGATTCCGTAAAGTCGTACGGATTACTTATTGAGTTATCTAACTAATCATGTAATTAAAATCATAATTGATTCACCCGATTGTTACCAAATTTCCCTACACCTTAAAGACTTTGATTTCGTCCAAATCTGGGCCAGGTTGAAAAATTTCAAATACTACGAAAAAGTTTTCTGACTCCAAAATTTTCTCACGTTGGCTTTTCTATAACGACGGAACCCGTTCGTGACACAATTACATAATCATTACATAAATACTCAACTTTCATGATTATTATGTTTCTCTCATAAAGACTCTATGAAGTTCAAAATGAGTACTTTTGGTTATTCTTGTATTTAAATTATTATGTTATGTAATTTATTTTAAAATTAAAAGTTTCATGTTATCATTTAAATTTGTGCATTCTTCATATTAAAAAAGTAATAACAATAATTTTAAATTATACCACTTAAAGTGACGATTTTTTTTTAAAATTGAAATATTATTAATTCGAAATGAAAGTAGTATATATTAAATAATACATTTTAAAATTTTTTATGTAATATTAACAAAGAAGGGATTAAATGAATGGTATTATATGATTTACAATATGTTAATTATAAAAAAGTATATAATAAAATAATCAAAAAGTGAATTAGAGAGTATGAATAGTAGTTCTCCAAATTTATAATTCTCAAAATTTAGAGAAATGTTATTCAATTCCCTATAAATGGAGAATAAAGAGTTAAATGGAGGATGGTCGGAGAGCACATTCTCTACTTTACTCTCCAAATATAGAGAATAGAGAGTAAACATTAAAAGGAAAACAAATAGGAGCAGAGTATTTTAACAAGGAAAAATCACCTTACTACACATCTTTTCTTACCCTATTTTCTATTATTCCCTACCATTTTAAGAAATTATAAAAATTCCTTCCCCCCCCCCCCCCCCCCC
>NC_028646.1:69214146-69379948 GCF_001406875.1 Solanum pennellii
CCCCCCCCCCCCCCTCAAATTCTCTCCTTTTCAGATACATAACTTTCAATCTTTCAACTCTACTCCCCCCTTCCCCCCTCCCAATTTTTTCATGCATATAATCACTCCACTATATCATTAGTTACCTTCATTGCTCCTTTATTTTAAATTTTAAAGAAATTTCTCTTTTGAGCTAATGATTAATAGTTAGTCAAGAGGCAATTATTTATTTAATTTTTCTTTCCAGTTCTTTTTTACAGGAAAATCATGTGAATATTGGGGTAATGTTTCGTACACAAAATAAACCACCCATACATGGGCATGACAAAATAAATATGGAGAAAATTAGGAAAAAAATGAGTAAAAAAGAGTGTCACTTATATAACTGGTTTTGTATCATATGTTTGTTTATATATGTGCAGTACTATTTTTTAACTAAATAATTCTTTATCATATTCATAATTTTTTTTATATGATACATAGCTACGTCAAATTATATGCGCATGATACATAAATACTAATTTATATTAAATGTATCGATCTCAAACCAAATAACTTATGGGTAACAATTACACATTTATTGTATCCTGTAAAGATACAATACTTGTCAATTTAAATGAGATATATAAAAAGTAATGTATCATATAGTATTTTTTTAGATATGATACGTACATTTGATTTTATACTATATGTATCAATTACACAGAAATTACCACACGGTAATGTATCGATCTCAATCTAACATCTTATGGGGAACAATTACCTATGTAATGTATCTAGTATAAATACAATATTTATCAATTTAAACGAGATACATAAATAGTAATGTATCATGCACTAATTTTTTTTAGATATGATATGTAAATTCGAATTTATAGTAAAATTTTCAATTACATAGCAATTCCCACATGGTAATGTACCGATCTTAAATCTATCATCTTATGAGCAACAATTATTTATTTAATGTATCTAGTATAAAAGTAATATTTTATCAATTTAAATAAGATACAAAAATAGTGAAATGCAAAAAAACAATGATATTCATGATGTATCTTCTAAAAATTTTCGACAGTCTTGAATTAAAATTGAAAGGATCTTCAATAAATTAGGAGAAGAATTTTGAATCTCAAATTTTTTCAACAGTTTTGAATCAAAATAGGAAGGATCTCCGATAAACTGAGAGAAGAAAGAATCTTGAATCTCAATTTTTTTGAGAATCTTTAATCAAAATTGAAAGGATCTCTGATGAACTTGAAGATTCAAAAGGAAATCATTTGTCCAACAACAATACTATCACTTTTGTATCATTCATAAGTCACATCGCTTACCCAAAATTTTGATAATTTTTTTAATCAAATATGAAAGGTTTCTTTGTTGATGGGGGAGCAATTTGAAATTTTGAATTTCTTCATTCTGATAGGATTTACCTCTGTATCATTGAGAGTAAGAAGAAATCTAAGCGTAATTTATGAGATTTGATTAATTTTTCAGATTTCATTCCCTTTTTAGAGAAACAAATTGTATAGAGTTAATGCATTCCGAAGGTATGAATTTTAGGGATAATTCTAATTAGAAAAAGCGAAGGGATAGAATGTAATACACCGTGGGATTTATTTAAGTTATACTTTTAACAAATCATAATATAGTATTCTATGTTATGGTTGTCGATAGTAGAAAAATTTAGCATATGATTATAAATCACTGATAACATGTATGCGTCCATTAACGGTCAATGTACTAAGTACATTGATAGAATAAATAATATAAAGTAAATCATACACAAGTATTTTTATGTGAAAACCCACTTGCTCAAAAGAGGAGAAGATCACGACCTATTTTCACAGGATTTCCAGATCAATTCCATTTCACTCAAAATGAAGCACATTCAGATTATAGATTATACTAATCTAGAAATTAATGTTATAATCCCTTCCCCTCATTGTAACAACTCTATTACCAAACAAGGGCTATGAAACATCTCTATTGCCCACTACACCTGTTAACTCTAGCCAATAGAGACTTCACGATCCCAACATAGCTAACTCTAGATAATTTTTTGAATGTCAATGAATAATTAGATACAAATGTAATTTAATTTATTTATAGATTAGGATAATATATTTCATAAACAAGCATAAAAATATAAACCTTAACAGTTGAGAACACTAATAACTCTATCAGGTCCCTAGGTCCTTTGTTGTCCTTTGAGTAGTATTTCCGAGAGAGAATGTGATTTTCCTTTTGAAAATTTTGATTTGAAATAACTAAGTTGTGTCAATTGTAGAATGGACGTTTTATGGATGGACACAAACTTTTTGCTTAATGCAACCGTCTAGGCGGCACAGACAATGGAGGGCGCACATCAACCATAGTAGGTGTTGCAGCGTGGATCTATCAATTCAATTTTTTGGAGCTAATTCTTATCTTTATTTACAATTTGTCAAATTATTAGTAATATAGTTGTATTAGGATAAATGTCTTAAATATATTCGAACTTTGATCGAAATTACTGTATAAATACCGAACCTTAGAAATGGCCTTTTACCTCAGTGCAATATTTAATAGTGTATTTAATATATATATATATATATATATATATATATATATATATATTGCATCCTTATGAATAGTAACATGTCCATGTGGGCATATACATACCTTTCAAATACACTATCAAATATTGTATAAGGTCTCCTATAAAATTTGGTATTGTACTAATTTCGACCAAAATTGAAGTATTTTCATAACCCTTTTCCATTATCTTAACAATTCATCTAATAATTATATTTGTGAAAAAACATTTTTCAACTTCTAATGGATAAAATCATACCTAAACCTAGTAGTTGGAAACTTTTTTCCAGAGAAACCATTTAAATACAAAAATATTCACAATTTAAATAAAATATTATAAGGAAAATATATTTTAAATAATTATATATGAAATTTGATTAGATTTTAAGCTTTCAATTCAAATCATTCATTAAGCAAACACTTATGTTGAGCCAACCCTACAAATAAGTAGTCCTAAAAGATTAATAATAGCATATTGTTAATAAGTTATATACTACAACAAAATGTAGTGCTCCGATTAATGTTAAAATATAAATATATTATATTTACATACGTTAAACTCAGGCTTTTTTTTCCCATAGGAAAATAAGAAAAATCTGACTTTTAAACTTTTTAATGGAAATTTTTTATTTTATTCAAAAGGAAAAGTCACACTTAAATAGCAAGCTGAAGGCATTAGGGGTTCCCAAACGATTAATATTCATCATATTCGATCTTAAAACTATAAATGTAAGTCATCAGTGAAACAATAAAATGTGAATGCTAATGATGGATGAGGAATAATAAAGGCAACTTGCTACAAAATGGATACATACATCTTATGTATGTAATTTAACTTCATATAAAAAGTTTATAAAACGTTTAAAGAAATAAGAAGATTTTGCAATGTTCCAAAATTACCTTTAAAATAGTATATTTTTTTTTAAAATTGTCCATAATAAGATCTAATATAGATAAATATTGATAATATTATAAGAAAATATAATTTTTTTAAAAGCGAATTAAAAAAAAATGTTTCATATAAATTAAAACGTTACTATAAGGTGTTGATAAATTATAAATTTATTTTAAGAAACAAAAGTGGACGTGTGAATAATCATTGGCTATAGCAAATATGGCACAAGATAGAGAAAAATATGAAACTTCCAAAAAAATAAGAAGGTGCAACTTGAAAATATCCCTTTGAAGCAGTCACTTTTGAACAGGGACATCAAAATTTGGTAGGTTAGATGTTGTAGTCCAAAATCATCCTCAAAGTGAAAAGGAAATTGAAAAACAATTCCTCATAAATTGAAACTAAATGAAAACTTTGAACCCATCCAATGATTTACAATTTATATTTTTCTCCTCTAGTACTTATTACAAAAAAGGAAGTAATAAGCAGAGTCACATATCTTAATGTGAGTGCTTATCATCTGGTATCCACTATTTTTTTTATTGATTTATGCAACAACTTGTATTATTTTACTAGTTCCTATATTTAAAAAAAGTTCCATACATGCATGGCAACCATCAACTTAGGAGACATCCTCTAGCCATCAACATCTACACATTGTGTAAAAAGATGAAGAACAATGGTATAAGTACAAAAATGCACTAAGTATGACAATCATACAAAAACATGCATTTAAAGAGGACATTTCATTTGAAATCATGCAACATGTCTTTGTAGTAAACTTCATGAACATAGGAACATTTAAGCATAATATAGTTCACATACATCATATAGACATGGATACTACTTATAATAAGCACATAAAGCCATTTATCAAACTTTGAGGCATATTCAATACATAAAATACAATACTTCTCTTTTTATCTTATTTCTTTCCTTGTGTAACCCTCAAGTTTACTTAGTACAATGTATCAACTTGAGGTCACCTTACAATAATCTTTCATAGATATGCTTCATAAACATAACCACATATATTCACAAGTCATAAGCCCCTTATAGACATGAGCTTCATATAAGGACCCTCACCTAAGATAACTCTTAAGTCACACTAATACCATGTTTAGGTAGCATCCCATAATACTACTTCTGCCAAGTGTTCCTAAGAAGTCACCCTAGACTAGGCATAACATACTCAACAAGTCATAACACTTTAATTTATCACTAGACATAAGGCACATACTTCATAATATCGCATAAGGACTCTTTCCTTTATATAACCTTAGTCTTAACTCATTTAATTCATACCATAAGTAAATCACCCTCTTAACCCTTGACAAGCTTACTTGTGCAATATACACATGGAGTACCACACCCCCACATATACTAAGTAAACCCATTTAGAAGCCATATGTGCAATTCACATACATAAGCGTAATTCATATCTTAACATGTGAAAGTCACTTAAAAACGCATTCATACAATTCATACATAACATCATATAAATCTTACTTTCATACAAGTACTAATCTTATCCATTCTTGAAGTTTACTTGTGCAATGCATGGGTAAGTTCCATTGTCACATCCGGAGAGCACCCCCTAGATATAACCGGCGTCTTCGTCCTCGAAGAGGACTCAGACATGCCCCTATCATTCGTCATACATATCATTGGTTAAAAAACGCGGACAATTAAAAACTTTTAATTTATAGTATGTGAAGTATACTTAGACTTTTCGCTTATTATATATTGAAGCTTACTTAGGCTTCTCTTTTAGAAACATGATCAACATACATACGATAGTCTAAAAATTGACTCACATAAAAACAATCTAAAGACTTCGAATATTGGACTTAGCCAATACAATGTCAATATGCCATATAGGCCTTACTAAAATAGAATTCAATAATAAAAGGAATAAAAGAGGATTTCTTCAACTACTACAATCTTCATGGATGGAATAATGAAAAAATAGTATCCCCGAACATGAGGACCTACCAACACATGGAGAAAGGGTTCCAAGGTTTCTCAATCTACCTTCTTAAATCTTCAATGGCCCGACTCTACATTTGTAGTTATATAAAGTATATGGTTAGTATCCCGCATGTACTAAATATGGGTATATGCACATAAAACATTTAAAGACATGCATGAAAAGGACCACTTCTTTAGAAAACATGCTAAGTCACTTGAAAAACTTTAATGCACATACAAGAGAGCATATACAAGATAAGGGTCACAACAACATAAAGCATGATCATAATTAGAGACATATCATCATAAGGTCATATTAACATTTCATGTTCACTAGTTCATATCAACATAACATACAAAACACATATTGATAATCCCATCCCAAGCCTATAAGTGCAATGATCATGTAAACAATATAAGAGACCATAATTAATGCTTTGCTTCATACAACTTATATCATAAGTAGTCATCACCACATATAGCAATATAGACCAACAACATGTTCATCAACATAACCAACATCATATAAGATCAACATCATATATCATAAGCATTATACATTTCATGTTTTCATATTACATGCGAACAATCTCCTAGGACTTCCCTTAGAGTAAACTTGTGCAATGTCTAGGTAGAGTCCTATACACCCATCTATACTAAGTAGACTCATCAAGTCACCCTAGTAAATGTCCATTTACTTTAGTCTTTCGTTTTACTTGAGGCAACAATATCCTTAACAGACATTAGACCATGTGAGATAAACATGGAATCCGGTGTCATGAAACCCTTCACCGAAAGAAGGTGGTCTTGCCAAGGTAGAACCAACACATGAACATATAATTCTAGGTGGATCCACTAGCTAGTATTCCTATGGAGGCAACATAGTTCAAGAACTAGGAGACATATTAGAGACCCATAGTTCCACATTATATGACAACCTCTATCTCATGAGAATCACTGTGAACCTACCTTCCAACTTGGGAAGGGACACCTCTCATATCTAGTTCACTCGGTGCTAAGCTAAAGTCCCTTTTTGAATTGCCTTTATGTTATCATTAGTCATCAATCTTATCATAGGCCATAGGAGATTAACTCCTTGTATAAACATGATCGTAGCTCATTGTGTTGAAGATGAGAATTTTCTTTCATCACAACCCTTTATTAGTGAGATTAACATATTATATCCATATTATGTAAGGAACACAAGAGAAGCATCATCAACTTTGCATTATCATTCCCTTACCATGATCTCACATTCAACATGTTCATAGGCCATTATATATGCATAGAAACATCATACGTACTTCAATTTCATAACAATATCAATTATAGGCCAACATCAACACAATAGAGCAATCATGACTTTGGAAGATTTTCGTAATTGCTTCCAAGAACCTTCATCAAGAATTTACTCTCAATTTATAACAATCATCCAATAATATAGTGAAATACTCAATTACATAATCAATCCCAACCACTCTAGTCATACACAAGACCAATTTATAGTTAGGGTTAAGGGAAATGTATCATTTAAGAGTCCATTCATCCTATAATTCCAATCCCAACATTTACATGACATTAAGTGATAGATATAACATGATCGAATCCATTATTTAGAGAACGAAAATGCTTCACACGAAAACCCAACATTACATATTAATGACCTAACAAATACATACTTAATTAAACATAGAAAATCATAGTTTTTATCATTAGTAATAAATCTCAAGTTTGGAAGAAAACCCGTTTGTAGAGTAAAACCCCTAGGAATTGAATTGTTGGAAATCATCTTTGAAAGAACCTCTTGGGGAAAGGAGTCCCAAGAATGAAGAACCCATACCTTATTGACAACTATTCCAAAAATTTTGAATAAAAACCTTGGAGTCTTCGTCTTCTTCCTCAAGCTTTTCTTGTTATTCAATGGTTGTTGAATAGAGAGAGAGAGTTTTGAGAGAGATGAGAGGAATTTGTTAATTGTTATTTAGAGTGCGTGAAAGTGGTTTAAAATGGACCTAAAACCATTATAAACTCATCCCCTAAAATAAAAAAAATACCCCTCACTTAAATGAGTCTTTTTATGAAATTGAATTGATTTAAAAATGACGCAGACGAATTTAGGAAGTGGCCGCGCGTCGCGGGGGCAATTCCAAATCTTTTTTTTAAATTTGGGTCAAGGTAGTGAGCCTCGTGAAGGCCCTGCGCCGCAAGGAAAATTTTTTCTAGCCAGTACTGGCAGCGTGACGCGCAAGGGGCTTCACATCTTGGCTGTCGCAAGATGCTTTGGCAGCTTGCTCGCCAATGTTTGGGTCCTCCTCAAGGACCCTTCGGTCGGTCCTTGGGGAGTCGTGACTGGGGGTTTGGACCCTTTTTACTATATTTTACCTATTTAAAGTCTTTTTACAAGTTTTGGACTTCATTTGACATTCCCAAACCTTCACCAAACAAAGGGACATCTACTAGTTCAATTTAGCTAGTTTCCGGACGTCAATGTCTTTCTTTGTCGTTTTGGCTCTAACCTTTTATAATTGAGTTTAACACATTAATATAGGTCTGGAAACATCATCTTAACCACTGTTTAATAGGCGAATCTCTAGTCTAAGTAATGAAACTTCCGTAGTGTTACATTATCCTGCCCTTAGGAACATTCGTCCCCGAATGATACTAAAATCTCTTGGAGGGTAAGGATAGAATCAATACTAGCATCCCAACCAACAACAACATAGAATCATAATTAGTCATAGCTCGTAGGAGTACTTCACAACTCCTTTCAATACATACTACAACATTACATATAACAACTCAATTCATGATGCAAAACATATAAGAGGTCAACATTTCATAGCACATAATTGTTTTGGATTTCTTTCGGAAAATATATTTTTTATAAGTTTTTGAATTTTTTAGAGTAGCACTTAATTTTTCAAGAAAAATCAAGAAAACTATTTTTTCAATTGATTAAAACAGGAAACCTGTTGAAAATGTTTAATGGGGGTTCGGGGATTCATATTTATATTTTGGGAAGGTTTTAAGGCACCTAAAATATTCGCTAAATCGCGATTATCCAACAACTAACTTTTTTAGCTAAATTGATTTTAACTTAATTTTGAGATAAAAATTATTTAGAGCTATTTGAAAAATGAGGTATTTAATTTACTATCAAAGTGAGATTTGACTTGCAAAATTTATTTTGGTTTATTTACTTGATCAATTTAATTAAGTTGTAAAATAAAATAGCGTCTTGCAGGGATTTGGGTTCTCTAACCTTAAGACTAACGACAAAACGAAACACATAAGAGAAATTGATTTTAAATTAATTTTGAGATAAAAATTATTTAGAGTTATTTGAAAAATGAGGTACTTAATTTAATATCAATGTGAGATTTGACTTTCAAAATTTATTTTAGGTTTATTTACTTGATCGATTTAATTAAGTCAGTAAAACAAAATAACGTCTTGCGAGGATATGGGTTCTCTAACCTTAAGACCTACGACAAAATGAAACACACAAGATATAAAGTAAAAGAGGGAGAGAGAGAGAGAGAGAGAGAGAGAGAGAGAGAGAGATTTGGGTCCAAATTCGGTTTCTGTCCGCCTTGACCGGTATATGGACCCATTAGTTTTTTATTTTTGACCCACTGGTTTTGTACCTGCCATAAGCTTGTCATACAATAGTCAAGAAATAATAAAAGACGACAAGGGGTTAAGCCCCCAAAATTAAAAAATATGACATTCTTAAAAAAGTCGAACTCTTTGATCCAAATTCTTCGACTTTTTAATCTTCTTCAAACTCTTCTCTCCGAGACCTGTACGTTGGGTTTGAATGGATAAAGGCATTTTGAGCCTTTATGGCTCTCTTGAGACGCAAGGAGAGACGAGGGTTTTTAGAGAACTCGATCGAGTTTTACATGCAAAGGAAAAATAAAATACATAAGTACCGAATTATACGAAGCAATGAACAGAACACTAAATCAAAAAAAAAACATTATGTACGACAATTGATTCGCAATGATTCGGCAGAAAGCAAAGCAAAGGAAAATTAAGGAAACAATACATTATCTAGTGGCAGTAATTAATGAAGAGGAAATGGATAAAGGACCTTAGACTCCAGAATATAACATGAAGGCTAAGACAATATCAAAGATCCTATAAACAAACCGCAACAAAACAAAATATTTAACTCAATTTTTATCAAAGTAATGCATATTAAAAAAATTCTTCCACCTTAATTGATAATGAAATCCGAATGGTAAGATAGAGATGAACACTTCATGCCCTCATGCAGTTAAAAAATTAAACTTCACAAGCAAGAATTTGTCGAGACAAACTCAATAAAGTAGGATGAAAATGCACAGACATGAGCAAGAAATCTCAATACTTCAACATTTTTTTTCTATTTACTCATTTTTTATAGACATCAAACAAACATGAGTTTCAAGTTGAAAAATTCCTCATTATTTCCATTGACAGCGCCACTTGATATTTCTGGATTTTTTTAACAATGTAAGCAACCCGACTAGATAAAATGACCGAACATGGTATTTAAAAATGTAAGATTTTCATATTGATTTTCAGACCTTTACCGATCGCACAAAAAGATGATGTTTCTAATAGTTTAAATGGGGGCAAAAAAATGACCAGAAAACAACTTAAACGAGATACATAAGAGCCAACAATCTCTTGAGCAACTCACATTTGTCAATGGGGACACAAACTCTCAAGAAAACAACTAAAACTATGCTCTGTAAATGAGAAAACTACAAAAATATACAAGAAAAAATCTATAAGACAAAGACATCAATATTAATAAACTAAAGATGACGGAACAAATGATTATTGAAAATTTATAAATGTCAAAGGTCCTGTTAAGTAGATATATAAAAAAATAAATGAGATAGATAAAAAATAAACTCCAAAAAGAAAACCAACACAGAATCGACAAAACTAGTTAAGCTGAATACTGAATCAAGTCCACGAGGTCGCATAAGATATATATAGGCATAATATACTCAAAGTTATCCAACCTCAGTGATATGTATCAACAAAAACCAACCACATAATCTAGACTCTTGCAACATTAACAGAATGGAGAAGCTAAAGAAACAAAGAGGAAAGCCTCTAGAGGAAGAACATTTACCTTTCTAGTTGCAGCAAAATGGGATGACAACGAACTGAGTGATTTAGGATTCCTTAACACACACGAGTTACAGAAATTCCAATGAGAAATGAGAACGACTCGGCAACCCGGTGCCTACTATAATACTAGTTCGGAAGTTGTGACTACTAGTAACCCACATATTTTGTGTACCTTTTACTTTCTCTTATCTTAAGTTTTTCACTCTAATCTTTTTTTTCTAAAACTTTCTCAAACCAAAATTCTCCCCGTTGCTTCCTCTATCTCAGATAGAAACTTCTCTAAAAAAATGTTCACCGACTAAGAAAAATTCGCCCAACCTCTACCCCCATAATAGTGAACCACAAAACCAATATATATCAGGGGAACTAGGGCTTGGAAAAAGGAGGGGGGGGGGAGGAATCAAAAACGAATGAAGGGGGGTATACGAATTCAAAAATCTTTCACTATTTTGGCAAAAAACAAACTTTTTCTAAAAATTTAGGCCCCATTCCAAAAGGAGAAACGGTGAATAGACGGTTTTGATCGATTCCAACCGTCCTTGCTGTATATGGCGTGCAATCTAACGCTAGAAAGGTGTTTTCGTGTGGTTCTGTCCGCTTAAAATCATACGCAAGGAAAGGGATGGTGTCACGACCGAAATCTAGACCCCAGACGAGACCGACGTCATTGACCTCTCAGAGGTCGCAGACAAGCCTACATACGTCATTCTTACTTCATCTGAGTTAATTTTAGCGATAAATTTGAATTTTTTTTCTTATTTCATGCTAAATATCTTAAACTTAACATCATAGG
Source organism: Solanum pennellii (assembly GCF_001406875.1). Taxonomy (NCBI): domain Eukaryota; kingdom Viridiplantae; phylum Streptophyta; class Magnoliopsida; order Solanales; family Solanaceae; genus Solanum; species Solanum pennellii. Next base: position 69,225,489 of record NC_028646.1, read on the forward strand.
CATTCACAAATCAACCAACTAATATAGAGATAATCAAATTAAAGAATCAGTTCATAAGCGTATTTTTGCAAAAACGGCACCAATACAAAGTCAGAAAAAAGAGGAAAGAAACACTAGTGGGACATGCTCCACTAGCTATATCCTACATCTAAGCTAGACAATAACGTTAGACCTCCTCGAAAGCATAAGTGACTACCAAGTCCGGCTGCAAGCTCCACGTCCGGATAGCTGCAACGTCAACCTGTAAGCTCTAGCATCCACCTGTGCCTGACCAACAATTGTAGAATTGTATGGAATGAGTACACACTTGTATTAAGTATGGGTATATGCAAGCACACACCAAGGACATGCATGGGTAAGAACAGTTCTTTCCTAACAACATGATTATGGAGAGTCAAGTCAGTGGACTTGTCAAAATGGAATTAGGAAAGTTAGTGAGCGTTCCAAATTTGGATTAGAAAAGTTTTCCATGAGAGTAACATTCATCATCATACTTATCATATTGCACACAACACATCTTACACATAGCACGTAACATATTGCATATAGCACATAAGATCTTTTAGATCATTCATTCATATGCCATGAGACCTTGGATTCATGGACTTGAAATTAAGACTTCCCAAAATCATGGCTCAACATATGGAACCTCAACTAGGGAGCCTTCTTTAGCAAACACAGAGTCTGCTTCATTCATTCATACATACTTCATTTCATTTCTTTCATAGGCTAGTGTGAACACCAGCTATACCTAGGATGTAGTTTAATACTTTCAACGGGTTCACCGTGTAATGATCAAGAATGACCTAGTGTCATTGCTTAAGTCTAGTTCACCTCTTGATCATCCTATCCTAACACCTTTGGTATCATTCATTTTGTTATGTGCATCATCTGAGGATGGCCTCATTTATTCATTGGAAACTTTAACTTTAACCGACATAGATCATGTGAGAATCATGAAATCCAGTGTCTCCACCACACCAAAAAGAGGTGGAATCACCGGCCAAAGTGACCCAAAACATGCTAGCATACATGGAAATTGAACCCCTCCAGATCCCTTTATTGGCAGTATAGGTTTGAAGACTAGGAGATATAAGGAGACCCATACCCAACATACCGGACAATCTCATGTCATGAGAGTTACCTGAACCTCCACTCTTCCCGAAAGAAGGCATGACCTCTCATAGCTAGTCTATCGATGCTCAGTATAAAGTTCCTATACATTCAACTAATACGTCATGGAAGCTGACTTCTAGTATGAAGACATCATAGATCAATAGATAATTTCTCATCTCATCATTAGTATTAAGTGTGTTAATATCAATACTTTCATTACAGTGTTCATAGAGACTGGTCTCTTCATTAACTTTACACTCTCATTGGTGAGTATGTTTTGGTAACATTTACTTAGGTTCATTTGAGATTGCTCTCATCTTTTACATTCGCCTCATATCATGTTGTCACCACATTCATTAACATTAGCACATTTGCTCTTAATAATTACTCACCCCTTTTTACGTGAATGTTCATTTCATCGTATACCAATGCACTTGGCCATTTAGTGTGTTTCATACTCTTACTTAACCCTTCTAGGGTTTCGTCATTTCATTGTTCATTGATTCATTTCATTGTTCATTTCATTATTTCATTGTTCGTTTCATCATTTCATTATTTATTTCATCATTTCTTTGTTAATACATCTTAGGTTCACTTATTTTTACACGTATGCTAGACTTATGGGTCTATACATGCAAGCCATGAGGCTTCGTTCATAATTCGTTTAAGTGATTCATATCTTCCTAAGATTATGTGGTACAAGACTTATGCATCTTGTGTGTGTGCCAAGATATCAATTTCGATCTAAGTAGGCATCATTATTCTTGAATATTTAATTCACGTACGACTTATGTATTGATAAGGAATTTGGGCAAGGGAACCCAATTTCGAATCCCTTGGACAACACTTATATTTTTTATTTATTATATTTTGGTCCACACGACTTGGGTACCCAAGATCAAGCCCCAACACCTTCATTTTTTTAATTTTTTCTCTTTACATTTCCTCTTTCTTGGCCGAGGGGTTGTGGGATCGAACCCCCGCAACCCCTTTTTATTTTAATTCCTTTTCCATGGCTTCTTCGAGTTGACCGTGAGGTTGTGGGATCGAACCCCCACAACCTCACTTTATTTTTCATTTAACTCTTCTTTTCCGCCTAGAGGTCGTGGGTTCGATTCCCACGCCTCAAACTTATTTTCTTTTCATTTTTCCTTAAGCTTGACCGAGAGGTTGTGGGTTCGAATCCCACTCCTCTCATTTCTTATTTTCATACTTTAAATTACAACCAAAACCATGGTTCTAATCCCCTTAACCACATTCCTTTTTACTTTTTTATTTCATGGTTTTTAACATGGTGAGGTCACAGGTTCAATCCTCCATGACCTCACTTGTTTTAATTCATTGTTTCACAACATCTTGAACCTTGTTAACTTGACCGAAATTCATCATTTGAAAATGGAAAATTTTGTAGTTTTTCTTCAGCATCTTTTCATCAAATTACACATTAGTTCTTAGGAATTTTCATAGTTCATTTAGATCGTTTTAGGTGCATTTTCACGGATTCGATTAGCCAAGAGTTTCTCACTGAATTTAGCCATATTACACTTCATATGAACATCACGATTTACATAAGTTTGTGCTCGTAAGATCACAACCATAACATTACAATTTTTTGAGCCTTAACCCGAGAACACCTAGTCACGGTCACATTTTTGCACACACATGCACATAATTTTGGAACACATAGGTTGTCATTCATACGATTTCAAACACACATACATGAACATATTCATCACGAAAACACAACACACGCCTAATATCTACCAACAAAAATACCCAACCTACGAATCATTGGGAGCTAGTGAAAGGGACATGCAACGGGAAAAGAACCCTAGTTTTCGGACGGAATATACTGAATCTTAGGGGTCTCTTGGGAAAGGGAGAAAGAGAGGAGAGAATCCATACCTTTTTGACGTTCAAAACTCGACTTGCTTCCCAAAAACTTGTCCAAACACACGTCCAACACCAAAAGTTCAACACCCATCGTGGTTGATTAACGTTTGTTTTTCTTATATTTCCTGTGAGTTCTTCTGGTGTGAAGAACCTTGGTAAATTTTCTGTTCTTGAATGTTATTTGGCAGAGAGAAATGTGAATGGGAGAAGAGAGATTGAACGTTAAAGTGAGATAGACGTGAGACAGTGAGAGTTTTATTAGGCTTAGGAGTCTAGTTTAGGACTTAGTCAAATAAGGTTTTTATTAAATGATAAAAAATCTGATTTCCCTTTTATTTTAAATCAGCTAATAAATAGTAAATATTAATTAATTACATTAATTTACAAACTTAAGTTAAAACAAATTTAATTCATTGCTTCCACCTAGGTTCGAAACCGGGTGGAGCCAGTCCTCACTGTAAAGAGCCAATTTTCGTCCCTCTCTCTTCAAAATACCCCTCCACTTTATTAAATAAATAATTAATTATATCTTTAGGGTAATTATGATACCACCCTTATCCTGGAAAAAGACCATATGACCCCTATACCATCCAAACTTAAGATTTCCCCTTTTTAAGTCCGGTAAAGACTCATTCGGGTAGATCTTCATATTCAGAAGCCCTACATGGTTGGACCCACCCTTTCCTAGCTCAACTAAATCCCCAAGTTAGTTGGCTTGGATGTTGTAAGGGTTCAGAGGTATGGTTCTACGCACATCAACCCGTGTGAACCCGGTCTAATCGTAGACATTCTAGACACATTCAGCATTACTTAGTATATCCATTTTTAGGTTTGTTACATTACCCCCCCTTAGGAACATTCGTCCACGAATGACACTACTAACTATCTAGTGTAATGCAGCCAGATCATAATATAGTCACTATACACAATCAAGCAATAACAACAAAGAATGGAGAGATAAGGAAACCTAGATTTAAGAGTAGGAAGTCTAACCTCAAGAGCTTAAAAGATGGGGATAGCGGGATCTCATATCGGCCTTGGCCTCGGCCTCCCACGTAGCACCCTCAACAAGATGATTCCTCCACAATACCTTCACTGTGGCAATCTCCTTGTTCCTTAGCCGTTTGACCTGTCTGTCAAAAATCTCAATAGGTAGAATCGATGCTGGATTTCCTAGGCACTTCTTTAACATAGATACATGAAAGAATAGATGAACAGAAGCTAGTTCTGCAGGCAATGCCAACTTATAGGCCACCTCTCCCACACGCTGTAGGACTCATATGGACCAACATACCTCGGACTCAACTTCCCCTTCCTGCCAAACCTCATCACCCCCTTCATAGGTGATATCTTCAAATAGACCTTGTCACCAACATCAAACTCTAAGGGCCATTTTCTGTTGTCTTCATAAGACTTCTGCCGACTGTAGGAAGTATCCAACCTGTCCCTAATCACCCTAACCTTCTCTAAGGCTTCATGAATGATCTCTGGACCCAAAATGGATGACTCTCCAACCTCAAACCACCCAACTGGAGACCTACACCTCCTACCATACAATGTTTCAAACGGTGCCATCCCAATTCTGGAGTGATAGCTATTATTATACGAGAACTCTAAAGGCATATGGTCATCCTAACTACCCTTGAAGTCAATCACACATGCCCTCAGCATGTCCTCCAATGTCTGAATGGTGCGCTCTGCCTGCCCATCAGTCTGAGGATGAAGGCAGTACTAAGCTTCACCTGCGTGCCTAAGCTCTTCTGGAAGGATCTCCAGAAATGTGAAAAGAACTTAGCTCCTCTATATTAAATAATAGACAAGGGAATCCCATGCCATCTCACAATCTCATCAATGTAGAGTTTTGCACAATCCTCGGCTCTATAAGTAGACTTCACAGGGATAAAGTGGGCAGACTTAGTCATCTTGTCCACCATAACCCATATGGAGTCATGCTGTCTCCTAGTCTTCGGAATACCAACCACGAAGTCTATATTAATGGCCTCCCATTTTCAAGTCAGAGTATCAATGATCTGAAGAAGACTGCCAGGCTTATGATGTTCTTCCTTAACCTATTGACAATTAGGACACTTTGCTACATAATATGCAATGTCCTTCTTCATGCCATCCTACCAATAGATCTGTTTAAGATCATGATACATCTTGGTGGAACCTGGATGTATGGAGTATCTGCAACCATGGGTCTCTTCAATGATCTTGGTCCGCAAATCATCCATATCTGGTACACACAGCCAGTCCTGGTACCTAAGTATTCCGTCATCTCACAAAGCAAAAGACTCATTCATCTTAACCAACACTGAGTCCTTTAGCTCTATCAACAACAAGATCATGATGCTGATCCTCGTTGACTTCAACTACTAAGAATGATTCAGAACTAGGATGAATTGAAACAGCCCCACTAGTAGAGTCAGCTAACCGCACACCCAGTCTAGCCAGTCTGTGTATATCTTTCACCAACTCGTTCTTCTCATCCTCAACGTGGGCTATAATTCCCATTCTCATCCTACTCAAAGCATCAGCTACAACATTAGCCTTACCTGGATGGTAGTGGACATTCATGTCATAGTCTTTCAACAGCTCCAGCCACCTCCAATGACGTAGATTCAACTCCCTCTGTGTTAACACATACTGAAGACTTTTGTGGTTTGTGAACACATTCATATGCACTCCATACAAGTAGTGCCTCCACAATTTAAGTGCAAACACCACAGCTGCAAACTCCAGGTCATGAGTGGGATAATTCTTTTCATGAACCTTGAGCTGTCTGGACGCATAAACTATCAACTTACAACCCTGCATATGAATACAACCCAAACCAACCCTAGATGCATCACAATACACAGTTTAATTCTCACCACACTTAGGCAAAGTAAGAACCGGGGCTGAAGTGAGTATATCCTTGAGCTCATGGAAACTCTTCTCACAAGCCTCTGTCCATTCAAACTTGGCCTTGTTCTTATCAAAGCTGTCAGTGAGATAGCAATGGAAGATAAACCCTCCACGAACCTGCGATTATAACCAGCCAATCCCAAGAAGCTATGGATATCTGTGGGAAGAGGTTTTGGAAAGTTTTTAACAGACTCAGTCTTCCTAAGATCTACCTCCACACCTTTGTCGGACACAACATGACCCAGGAAGGTCATTGATCTAAGCAAGAACTTACACTTGTTATATTTGGCATACAACTGATGTTGTCTAAGTACCTGCAAGGTTAGTCTCAAATGATGCCCATGCTCTTCCTTGGTCTTAGAGTAGATGAGAATGTCATCAATGAATACTATGATGAATGAGTCAAGGTCTTCATAGAAGACCCTGTTCTTGAGATCCATAAATGCAGTAGGTGCATTCGTGAGACCAAATGACATAACTAGGATTCATAATGACCATAACGGGTACGAAAGGTTGTCTTTGGGATATTTCCATCCCTAACCTTGAGCTGATGGTACCCTGAACGAAGATCAATCTTCGAGAAGAAACTAGACCCTTGGAGTTGGTCGAACAAGTCATCTATTTTGGGAAGTGGATACTTATTCTTGATAGTGACTTTGTTGAGCTGCTGATAATCGATACACATTATTAAGGGTTCAATCTTTCTTTTTCACAAACAACACTGGAGTGCCCCAAGGGGATATGCTCGGCTGAATGGAACCCTTATCAGTGAGATCTTTTAAGTGCAGCTTTAACTCTTTGAGTTCAGCTAGAGCCATTCTGTAAGGAGAAATTTAAATTTTTTTAGTATCAGGTTCTAAGTCGATACCAAAGTCAATCTCTCGAGGGGGAGGAACTCCAGGAAAATCATCAGGATATACATCTTGGAACTCATTCCCTACAGGCACTGAGTCTATGGAAGGAACATCATGATCTTAATCATTAACACTCATAAGATGACACAATAAATCCTTAGACATCATTTTATTGGCTTTAAGGTTCAAAATCAAGGGATTAGGACGACTCGAGTTGTACCCCTCCCATACTAGCTCCTCTTCATTAGGGAAACGAAATCTTACAGCCGTACTACGACAATCCATACAAGCATAACAACAACGAAGCCACTCCATACCAAGAATAACATCAAAATCATGCATGGGTAACTCAACCAAGTTTGCACACATAGTCTTACCACATACAATTATTGGGTAATCCTTGTATACTCTATGAGTTCTTACATTCTCTCCTAAAGGCGTACTACTACTATAGGATCATGCAGAACTTCAGGCAATATCTCAAAAGTGAGAGCAAGCAAAGAAGTTACAAAGGAAAGCGTATACCCTTGGACCAACTTGACTCCTCTTGGATGGAGATTCCCTTCTTAAACCTGGGCTTATCCTTGATATCAGTACTACTCTTCCTTGAAAAATTCTTCTCAGCTTGCCTTGACTTGTTCCCTGCCCTAGTATGCTTCCTCTTTCTGCTTTCCTCCACTTTTCGGACATGGACCATTTAGCCTGGAAATTCCCATGCTAGCATGCAACATAGTTACCCTACATTCTTCCTCAACATTCACAGCAATCTTAGATCCAGTGTAAATGGGAGGATTCATCCTCGTGAAGTCTCTTAACCTACTAGCCATGGTGCTGGCAGGCGGGTTCTTCCTGGGAACACCTTGTTGCTCTGCCTGGGCTGTCATAGCCTGAGCTTGTAAGGTGATGGCTTGGGCCATCTGTACCAGGGCTATCCTTTCTTCTCCATCAGCAACCCAGCTGGCTTAACAATCATGTTCATTTCAGTAGCTGGGGCCTGGGGAGGCACTTGGTTGCCCCCAGCAGCAACTTCTGCTCTTCCCCGACCAGCGTTACTCCTTTTGTTCATTTTTTGAAAAAGTTTAATTGATGTTAGAAGAAGGGAATTTTCCTATGCATCATGAAGTCTCTAATTCAGGACAGTGGTGCACTTCACTACCATGACTTAGAAACTACTCAATGTGGTTGATATGAACTTATTATCCTCGGAAATTAACCTAGTGCTCTGATACCAACTTTATCACGACTGGAATCTATACCCCAAACAAGACCGGCGTCGTTGACCTCTCAGAGGTCGCAGACAAGCCTACATACGTCATTCTTACTTCATCTGGGTTAATTTAAGCAAAAAAGTTGAACTTTTTGTTTTCTTATTTTATGCTAAATATCTTATACTTAACATCATAGGTGTTCACAAATCAACCATCTAATATAGAGATAATCAAATGAAAGAATCAATTCATAATTTTATTAAGCGTATTTTTGCCAAACCGGCACCAATATAAAGTTTGAACTAAAGTGGAAAGAAACACTAGTGGAACATGCTCCACTAGCTATAGCCTACATCTAAGCTAGATAATAATTGTATACCTCCTCGAAAGAATGAGGGCCTACCAAGTCCAGATGAAAGCTCCACGTCCGGATAGCTGCAACATCAATCTGTAAGCTCTAACGTCCATCTGTGCCTGCACCTATAATTGTAGAATTGTATTGAATTAGTACATATTTGTACTAAGCATGGGTATGTGCAAGCACAGACCAAGGACATGCACGAGAAAGAACAACTCTTTCGTACCAACATGATTATGGAAAGTCAAGTCAATGGACTTGCCAAAATGGGATTAGGAAAGTTAGTGAGCTTTCCAAATTTGTATTAGGAAAGTTATGCCATGAGAGTAATATGCATCATCATACTTATCATATTGCACACAACATATAACATCTTACACATAGCACATGACATATTACATATAGCACATAACATCATTCATATCATTCATTCATATGCCATGAAACCTTGGAATCATGGACTTGACATTAAGACTTACCAAAATGAGGACTCAACATATGGGACCTCAACTAGGGAGCCTTCTTTAGCAAACACAGAGCCTGCTTCGTTCATTCATACGTACTTTTCTGCTTCGTTCATTCATACGTACTTCATTTCATTTCTTTCATAGGCTAGTGTAAACACAAACTATACCTAGGATGAATTTGAAGACTTTCATCAGGTTCGCTGTGCAATGATAAAGAATGACCTAGTGTCATTACTTAAGTCTATATCACCTCTTGATCATCCTATCCTAACACCTTTGATATCATTCATTTCGTTATGTGCATCATTTGAGGCTGGCCTAATTCATTCACTAGGAATTTTAACTTTAACTGACATAGATCATGTGAGATCATGAAATCCACTGTCTTCTCCACACCAAAAAAAGGTGGAGTCACCGGCCAAAGTGACCCAAAATATGCTAGCGTACATGGGTATTGAACCCCGCCAGATCTCTATATTGGCAGTATAGGTTCGAAGGATAGGATATATAAAGAGACCCATACCCGCCATGCCGAACAGTCTCGTTTCGTAAGAGTTACCTGAACCTCCACCCTTCTCGAAAGAAGGCATGACCGCTCATAGCTAGTCTATCGATGCTCAGTATAAAGTTCCAATACATTCAACTCATACGTCATGGAAGCTGACTTCTAGCATGAGGACATCATATCTCAATAGACAATTTCTGATCTCATCAGTAGTATTAAGTTTGATAATCTCAATACTTTCATAAGAGTGCTTATACAGACTGGTCTCTTCATTAACTTTACACTCTCATAGGTGAGTACGTTTTGGTAACATTTACATGATAAGAGGCAAACGTGAAAGATGAGAGCAATCTAAAATGAGCCTAAGTAAATGTTACCAAAACGTACTCACCTATGAGAGTGTAAAGTTAATGAAGAGACCAATATCTATGAACACTCTAATGAAAGTATTGAGATTTAATACACTTAATGCTAATGATGAGATGAGAAATCATCTATTGAGCTATGATGTCCTCGTACTAGAAGCCAGCTTTCATGACGTATGAGATTAATGTAATGGAACTTTATACTGAGCACCGATAGACTAGATCTAAGAGGTGATGCCTTAATTTTGGGAACGGCGGAGGTTCACGTAACTCTCATGAGATGACACTGTTCGGCACGCCAGGTATGGGTCTCCTTATATCTCCTAGTCTTCGAACCTCTATTGCCAATATAGGGATATGGCGGGGTTCAATTCCCATGTATGCTAGCATTTTTTGGGTCACTTTGGACGGTGATTCCACCTCCTTTCAGTGTGGGGGAGACACTGGATTTTATGATACGCACATGATATATGTCGGTGAAAGTTAAAGTTCCCAAAGAATGAAAGAGGGCAGCCTCAAATGATGCACATAAAGAAATGAATGATACCAAAGGTGTTAGGATAGGATAATCAAGAGGTGAGCTAGACTTAAGTAATGACACTAGGTCATTCTTGATCATTGCACATCAAACCCTGTGAAAGTACTAAACATCTTAGGTATAACTGGTGTCTACACTAGCTTATGAAGGTATGAAGTGAAGTAAGTATGAATGAATGAAGCAGACTTTGTGTTTGCTAAAGAAGGCTCCCTAGTTGAGGTCCCATATGTTGAGCCCTCATTTTTGGGAAGTCTTGATTTCAAGTCCATGATCCCAATGTCTCATGGCGTATGAATGAATGATATGAAAATTCTTATGTGCTATACGCAATATCTTATGTGGTATATGAATTATGTTATGTGTTATGCGTAAGACATATGTGTCGTGTGCAATATGATACGTATGAAGATGCATGTTACTCTCATGGCATGACTTTCCTAATCCAAATTTGGCAAGTGCACTGACTTTTTTAATCCAAATTTAGCAAGTATACTGACTTGACTTTCTATATATCATGTTTTTGGGAAAGAGATATTCTTACTCATGAATGTCTTTGGTGTGTGCTTGCATATACCCATACTTAGTACAATTGTTTACTAATCCATACATTCTACAATTTTAGGTGCAGGCGCAGTGGACGCTAGAGGTTACAGGTTGACGTTGTAGCTATCCGAACATGGAGCTTTTATCCGAACTTGGTAGGCCCTCATGCTTTTGAGGATGTCTACCGTTATTATCTAGCTTAGATGTAGGCTATAGCTAGTGGAAAATATTGCACTAGTGTTTCTTTCCACTTTTTATCAGACTTTGTATTTGTGTCGTTTTGGCAAAAATACGTTTAATAAAATTATGATCTGATTCTTTCATTTGATTATCTCCTTATTAGATGGTTTATTTGTGAACACCTATGATGTTAAGTAGTATGTATAAATGTATGTTAAGAAACAAAAAGTTTCAAAATTTCCGCTAAAATAAACCTAGATGATGTAACGACGACATATGTAGGCTTGTCTGCGACCTCTGATAGGTCAATGATGCCGGTCTCATCTGGGGTCTAGAATCCGATCGTGACAGTTAGATAACCTTTGGGTTATGGAAAAGCGACGAATAAGACGAGTATGAGAAAGAGACTTGTTACCTCCTAGCTATTAATGTGGTGCACTTCACACCCATAATTAAGAACTTAGATGGACATAATTTCCAAAAATCTTTGTGTTTTATCACTCAGATTGGAAACTTGCTTCTGGCAATACCAAAATTTCCGGGTGTGAAATTGAAATCGAGGAAACAGAAGAAAAACCCACATGCCTTCTGATAGGGGTGTGGTTTGATTGTGGTGGAAGTCGCTCCTTTGCTCATATCCTAAGAGTTTGATACTCCTCTTTGGACTATGTCCCAGTTTGCTACTAAGAAAAAATTCCACGTTGTGCTGCATCCTCTTTAATGTCGCCCGCATCTGTGGTATGTTTTGGAGAATTCATCCTTTCAGATGATCTCGACAAAGTCTGAGATAAAACTCGTCAGCATAAAAAAATGCAATTCAAAGGGGAGATAGTGTCTTTTACCGTGTTGACACTTAATTGCTCTCCTTTAGAATTTGACGTCAACTCGATCGGTTTGACATAAATCAAATAAAGCTTATGTATTATGTTTGCAATATAATATTCGTTGTTCTCTTCAATTGATGTCAAAATAAATAAAAGTTGATGCAATATGTTGATTTTTCTGTTGATGTTGTCTTTGATGATTCTCTTGGTGTCTACTCTTGCCAAATAAAAGATGCAGTTGATGTTAGTGGGGTACACAATTTCGTTCTCCCTTTTTTCGCGGTGCATGAATTCTTTTTCTCTATGAATGATGTTTCCGCGATGCATGAATTTTTCTCTTGTAATGCATGACTTCTTTTCTGCGATGCATGAATTTTCTGTTGCAATGCATGACTTTTTGCGAGGCATGAATATCAACTCGTGATGCATGATTTCCGCGATGGATGAATATCTTCTCACGATGTATGAATATCTTCTCGATGCATGAATATCAACTCGTAATGCATAATTTTCCGCGATGCATGAATATTTTCTTGCAATGCATCATTTTCCGCGATGCATGAATATATTCTAACGATGCATGATTTTTTGTGGGGCATGAATATCTTCCAGCGATGCCTGATTTTCTACGGGGCATGAATATCTTCTCGCGATACATGAATACATCCTCACGATAATATCTTCTCGACTTGTGAATATCAACTCGCTATGCATTATTTTTTGCGAGGCATGAATATCTTCCCACGATGCATGATTTTTTGTGGGGCATAAATATCTTCCCGTGATGCATGATTTTCTGTGGGGCATGAATATCTTCTCACGATGTCTGATTTTCTGCCGGGCATGAATATCTTCCCGCGGTGCATGAATACATTCTCGCGATGCATGAAATTTTCTTGATGCATGAATATCAACTCGCGCTGCATGATTTTACGCGATGCATGAATATCAACTTGCAATGCATGATTTTCTGTGAGGCATGAATATCTTCTAATGATGCTTGATTTTCTGTGGGGCATGAGTATCTTCCTGCGATACCTGATTTTCTATGGGGCATCAATATCTTCTCACGATGCCTGTTTTTTTGCGGGGCATGAATATCTTCCCGCGATGCATGAATACATTTTCGCAATGCATGAACATCTTATCGATGCATAAATATCAACTTGCAATGCATGATTTTCCGCGATGCATGAATATCAACTCGCGATGCATGATTTTCTGTGAGGCATGAATATGTTCTTGTGATGCATTGGCGTCTTCTAGATGCTTTCTGGATGGATGATATCATCTCAATTGACAATACAGTGAAATGAACCCCCAGGTAGTATATCATCTCAATCGGTAATACAAATAAAATGACCAAAGCACCTCTAGATAATACTTTGCGAACCATATAAGGTCCTTGTCAGTTCGGTGCAAATTTTCCATTATACTCATCTTGGTGAGGAAAAATGCGTTTAAGGACTAACTGACCGATTTCAAAAATTCTGGATCTGACTGTCTTATAGAAAGCACGAGTAATTCTCTGTCGATATAGTTGACCATGAAAGACAATGGCCATTCTCTTCTCATAAATCAAGGTTAACTGATCAATCCGCTTGCTGACCCATTTAACATTACTCAACTCAGCTTCTTGGATGATTCTCAAGGATGGTATCTCAACTTCAGCGGGTATGAAAACTTTAGTTCCATATACTAGAAAATATGGAGTAGGTCAAATTGTCGTTCTGACAGTCGTTCGATAACCCAACAAAGCATATGGCAACATTTCATGCCAACCTCGGTGATTGTCAAACATTTTCCTCAGAATCTTCTTAATCTTTTTATTGGCGGACTCTAGAGCTCCATTCATTTGAGGACGATAAGCGGTTGAGTTTTAGTGGGTAATCTTAAATTTCTCACACATATCTTTCATGAGTGACTATTGATATTTGCCCTATTATCAGTGATGATAGATTCAGGTACTCCAAACCTGCATATCATATTGTTATGAACAAAATCAGCTACAATTTTCTTGGTCACCAACTTGTACGAAGTTGCTTCTACCCACTTGGTGAAGTAGTCAATAACAACCAAAATGAATCTGTGTCCTTTAGAAGCGGTTGACTTTATCGAACTGATGACATCCATAGCCCAAGATACAAATGGCCTAGGTGAACTCATAGCATTGAGTTCGTGAGGTGGCACTTAGATCAAATCACCATGCACTTGACATTCATGACATCTTTGCACAAACTTGCAATAATCATGCTCCATTGTCATCCACAAATAAACGGCTCGAAGGATCTTCCTTGCCAAAGTGAGTCCAATCATGTGTGTACCACAAACTCCAGCATGTATCTGTTCAATAAACTACGCAGCTTTAATAGCATCGATAGATCTGAGAAGACCTAAGTCTGGAGTCCTCCTGTAACGGATTTATCCGCTTAGAAAGAAGTTGAGAGCCGTACATCGTATAGACTTCTTTTGGTTGGATGTTTCATCTTCAGGATAACTCCTGGTCTCTAACTACTGTTTTATACCAAAATACCATGGTAAACCATCTGGTTCAGTTTCAACATTTGAACAATGGACCGCATGCTCTTTCAGCTCTATATCCAGAGGATCAACATAATCAGTATCTGGATATTTAATCATTGAGGCGATGGTGGAAAGAGCATCAACCAACTAATTCTGTGTTCTGGGAGTATGTGTGAACTCGCTCTTGCCGAATATCTTGCACAACTTCTGTAGATATTGCACATATGGTGTGATCTTCGGGTTATTCACAACCCATTCTCCTTGAACCTGATGAATCAACAGAGCTGAATGTCCAATAACCATAAGCTCATGAACATTCATATCGATGACCATTCTCAACCCAAGAATTCATGCTTCATATTCGACCATGTTGTTCATGCAATTAAATAAGAGTTTGGCCGCCACAGGATAATGCTGACCAGATTGTTACACTAAAATAACTCCAATATATTTTCCTTGGTGATTCACCGCTCCATCAAAAAATACCCTCCAACTGTGATATGCTTCAGAAATATCTTCGCCTACAAACAATACTTCTTCATCTGGGAAATAAGTCTTGAGTGGTTCATACTCTTCATCAAAAGGATTTTGCAAGATGATCATCGAATGCCTGTGCTTTTATCGCCTTTTGGGTCACATTACACAATATCAGATTCTCTCAAAAGCATCTACATTTAGCCAATTTTCCGGTCGGCTCCATCCTTTAAATGAGATATGTAGTATAAGATGCCAAATAATGCCTCAATTTCTGGGCAATCCATGTCAAATCACAACATTTTCTCTCCAGAAGAGTGTAGCGAGACTCGTATGGAGTGAACTTCTTGCTTATGTAATAAATAGCTTGTTCCTTCTTTCCTGTATCGTCATGTTCAATAAGTATGCATCCAAATGCATTATCTGAGACAGAAAAATACAACAACAATGGACTCCCTTTTCGCGGAGGAACCAGCACTGCTGGATTAGAAAAATAATCCTTGATGACGTCAAAATTAGTATGACATTCTTCGATCCACTTTGTCAAGGCGTCTTTATTTAACAACTTGAAGATAGGCTCAAACAGTACGGTGGATTGAGATATGAACCAACTGATATAGTTCAACCGCCCTAAGAAACTCATCACTTCTTTCTTAGTCTTCGGAGGAGGTAACTATTGAATTGCCTTGATCTTAGAAGGGTCAATCTCAATACCCCTTCTGCTGACTATAAATCCTGATAACTTACTGTCTAGCACCCCAAAAGCACATTTGGTAGGATTTAACTTCAAGTTATACCGATGCAGACGAGTAAAGAACTTTCTTAAATGAGTCAAGTGGTACGAACTATCGTGAGACTTGATTATAACTTCATCTACATACACCTCGATCTTTTTATGAATCATTTCATGAAATATGGTCGTCATAGACCTTATATAAGTAGCACCAGCATTTTTGAGACCAAATGGAATCACCCTGTAGTGATATACACCCCAAGGCATGATAAAAACTGTCTTTTCTACATCTTCCTTATCCATCAGGATCTGATGATAACCTGCATAACAATTTACAAACGACTCCATTTCATTCATAGAAAATTTGTTGATCAGAATGTGAATGTTTGGAAACGGAAAATTATCTTTTGGACTGGCTTTGTTGAGATCTCTATAATCGACACAAATTCTAATCTTCTGATCTTTTTAGCGACCAGAACAACATTGGCCAACCAAGTTGGGTATTGCATCACTTACACTAATCGAGACTCGATCTGTTTGGTGATATCTTCTTTACTCTTAAAACTTAACTTAGGCTTGAACTTCTGAGCCTTCTGTTTCACTGGACTGAACCCTGGATTAATCGACAACTTGTGGTACACCACATTGGTACTTAGCCCTAGCATATCGTTGACCTCCCAGACGAACACATTAATGTATTCAGTAAGCAAGTGAATCAGATCCTTTGTTTGAGCTTCATTAAAATGGACACTGATTTTGACCTCTGTGACATACTCTTGGTCTCCCAGATTCATAGTTTCAGTTTCTTCTAAATTTGACTTATGCTGATTTTCAAACTGCCGAAATTCCTAAGCAACATATTCTGGTACCCCATTTTCCTCTTCATATTCTTTATCCTCGTCATCACCTGCCTCATTTTGTTCGTTCATCTCATGACAGGACATGACATTGGCAGGTTTAAAATTAATATTTCTGAAATCATAAACAGACACAGTTAAGAAAATAGAGTATAACAGATAAGTAATCAAACGAGTTTTCAATAAAAGAGGCTTTCATTCAAATCGAAAAACAATGCAAACTTTGGCCATGGCAAAGTCCTATGTTGCCTTTTTAAGCATCACGAGGGGAATTTTAAAATTCATGCAATTAAAGAAAAAGCAAAATGGTGGTTCTCGGGCCTCTTTCGGACTACCACCGATTTTGAAAACATGTATAACAATGTCCTTCTACTAAGATGATAGGGGAATCAAGATTGGTGTAGAAGTCTAGTTCTGCAAGTGCTCTCCAAGCTCAGCATCGCGGATACCAGCTAGCTCGACCTCATCCTCTATGTCAACATCGATCTCTTCGAAAAGGTCACAGATTCCTTCCCCGAGGCCATCATGATCGGCTTACTTACGGACTGGAAATAATTGATATAGACGAGGGATTGGCCTAGTCAATGCTTGATCACCGATCTTATTTATCTTCACCTCATCATCTGTGGGGACATACCCCAAACTATATGTCGCTCCTTTGACGGGAACTTGGATAGGCTCAATAATTCCTTGGGAATTCCTTTCCAATCCGAATCCTAGCTTTAACCCATTATGCAACATCACGGTGGCGATCATCTTGTACACATAATGAATAGGAGGTTGTGGGGACAAATCCTCACCGGTGGCATTTACTAGCTCCACCGTGTAGAAATCGGTGCATCGTGAGACTTCATCAATAATTGGCGCCTGCCCGCCAGAGTGACTCCTTTCGCCGTAAATAACTAGTTCTTGGTCCTTCAAGACGAGCTTCATCATCTGGTGAAGAGTAGAAGTCACAGTCCCTACCATGTCGATAAAAGGCCTTTCTAGAAGAAGGTTATACCTGGTGTCAATGTCCAAGACCTGAAACTATGCACTGTACTCCGCCGTAACTATTTGGATGACCACATTCACTTCTCTCAATGTCTCTCTTTGTACCCCGTCGAAGGCTCTTACATTGACTTGATTTTGTTCAAGCTTTCCCAAGTCAAACCTAAACTGCCTCAGAGTCGACAATTGGAAAATGTTGAGACCATACCACTCATCCACCAAGGCACGATTTATGACATTTTCACGGTATATGACATTGACATGCAATGCCTTGTTGTGCAACCTCCCTTCAAAGGGAAACTCTCTTTCACAAAAGATAATTCGATGCCCTCATAACTTGGTTGATCACAGCAGCTACATTGTCGCTGCTTGTGCCCACGGGCACACATGTGTCATCCAGAGCCTTCATGAAGGACTGCCTATGCAGCTGGGAGCTCATCAACAGGGCCCACACATAAATTTGAGCCGAGATTTTTTCTAGATGCGTAACGATCGAATAATCCTTAGGCTGTATCTTCCTCCAGAATTCTTCGGCCTCACCCTAATTTATGAGCCTTTTCCCTTTATCTTTCTTCTTTCCTCCAAGATCCAACTCTTCGGGAGTATAAAACCTCCTAGATTGGGTCATATGCTGAGCGGCAACGGTCTCAATCACAAACTTCGGCCTAGCAGGAGTTTCTAATGGAACCAAGGCAACAACCTTTGCGGGTGTCACGAACACGAACTCCTTTTTCTCCTTGACGCTCAACGAGACCACAACCATTTCTAACTCATCATAAGCAATCAGAGTTATCGCCTTAGTCCTACACTACTCATCATCCATTTCTATCATGTTGATATTGACTCCTTCATAATTCCGCAAAGGATTGGTGTTGACATTGGGCGTGGCTGTTTGAAGACACACCACTTATTGGTCAATCAGATCTTGAATCTTGTGTTTGAGGTTGATACAGTCCTCAGTATCATGTCCAATGCTGTTGTAGTGATATGTGCACCTTTGATCAGGTCTGTAGAATTTGGAACTAGTATCCACAGGCTTAGGCCCCACCGGGTGAATGTATCCAGCCGTAGCCAGTCGCTAGTACATATTTTTTTTGGCTTTCATCGAGCTAGATAAAGTTTTTTGGGGGCTTTTTCTCGAATCTGGGCGAGGGGGATCATAGATGAATTGTTGGGGAGGAGGCATTTGTTGATAATTTTGGGTACTCGGACGGGGAGTTTGGTTTCTTAGATAAGGATTTGTTTGGTAATTTGGTGATGGAGCTTGGTAGTTCGTGGGGTAATTTTTGTATACTGGAGCTTGGTACGCTGGGGGCGGTGCTCTGTAGTTTGCCTACACATTGGCAGAGTTCGGAGCAACATTCTGGTAAACAAGGGATGAAATTTGGTAAAGTGGGGAAAATTTTTGGTAAACAGGAGATGGATTTTTGTAATTTGGAGGGGGGCATTTTGTTATGTGGAGGTAGCATTTTGGTGGATTGGAGGAGGAGTATTTTGATAACCAGCTTGCGTATAGAAAGCTTGATAAGAATTATGGGGAGGTCGAGGATGACCTATGTAAGATGACAGTCTTCTGGGGGTCTTCCTCCCCTCATAAGAGACAGCAGAAACATCTTCCCTTTTCTTTTTCAACAAGCTCGATGATCCGGGCGACGCAGCAACAAGGGCAATCTTCCCGGTTTTCAACCTATCCTCAATAGTCTCGCCTACCTTGACTATCTCAGTGACTGGTATGTCGAGCCGCCGTTAATCACATGCGGGATAAAGTTTGCAGGTATTTCTCTTTCGGAGGGGGAGAGTTGTATTGGTTCCTAACATCTTTGTTGAAGTGCTTTGTGAGATCATGGAATCATTTTCCTTATGTGCGAACTTTAACGCTTTTAATTTATTGAAGCATGTTTTGCATTATAAGGGAACATCAGTTATATTGAGCTTAAATTGATACCGGCTAGTCATTATTTGAAGATTCATGAGCATAATTTCAATATGTTATACACTTGTTAGTGGTTTTGTGATTAAACTTGCATGTTAATTCACATTGATAATTGTTGTAGACACCCTTGTTGAACAGAGTGTCTTTTTGATTTACTTGAGGACACACAAAACATTATGTTGGGGTGTTGATGAGTATTATATTTTTACTCATTTGAAGCCTTTTAGTTTAGCAAATAGTGTCCTCAATGCTATTTATGTTATTATCTGTATTTTTTTTGGATTTTGCAGCTATGAAGGGTAAAGGAAAAGGCAAGGATGAATTTATGAAAAGAGGCCCAAATTATTGAAAATAGTGTAAACTCCCAGGTAAGGATCACCTAGCAAAATGGGAAGATCGCCCAACAGGTCTGAACCTCGCAAAAAGTGAAAATGTTTACTTCTAAAATTCTCAAGGAATGTCAGCCAAGCAAATTGAAAGGTGATCCACCAAAATAATTTGGCAAGTTAAAAGTCGCATCACCGAAGGTGATAGAATTTTAGTTAAAATGAAAGGTGAATGGGATAATGAAGGTGGTAAGAACAGATTCACGTCATGTGAAAGGTTGACCCAGTTGAGTTTGCCAACTGAAGTTGAAACACCTAATGCCTAAGGGCCCGTTTGTCCATGCGATATAGAATCATGATATAGTATGATATGGAATTATGAGATGAAATTGAAGTTTTATTTGGACATGTGATAAAATTTTGGTGTTGTATATTTTCTCTTAAGCATAAAAATTCCATAAGTTATGAAATTATTAAAATAGCCTCAAATTTTAATTCAATCTTAACAAATAAACAAAAATTATGAAATCGCGTATTAAATTATTACAAGGCTATTTGTTCTCCTCTTAATTATTGTTTCAATGTAACTTTTAATGTAACTTTTACTTCTCATCAGTCTATTTGAGTAAAAATGAAACACCTTTCATAGGCTCTTCAATTTTTATTACTCAACAATTGTGAAGTGTGAGTTAATGTGATTTTATGTTGGTTAGAATAATAAATTTTATGTCGATGAGAATAATAAATTTTAGAAAGCAATGATGTGATTATAATTTTTATTTACATGTGAAATAAATGATTAATAGATATAAATGTGGGGTTGTTTTAACAAAATATAAAATTGTGGATCAATTTTTGTATTAAAATATCTCAAATCGTGATAAGGTATTCCGCTATGATTCCATATCATGGTTTTTTGGAGAATATGGAATCAGCGTAAAATCGCATGACCAGTTGATTCCATCTTTTACCATATCTTGATATGGTATCACATGGACCAACTCCTACTAAAAAAAGAAAGGGAAAGCGAAACAACAGAGTGACGATCCACCAAACAAGTAAGTGAGACCCACTAATGTCGCTGATTAGGCCGAGCATGAAATTTCTGACTAATTTTTGGGGAAATTATAAATAGCCTAAAGGATAGAGAAAATGCAGGTTTTTTTTATTTTAGAAGATAAACTTTTGAAAATTTTTTATTTTTCCACTTTTCTCTAAGTTTTTGGGTTTTGATCAATCTTGTAATTGACAATTGACAGTTTAATTCAAAGTGGATGTTGAAGAATATTTTTCATTATCAACAGTTTGATGGCTGAAAACATAATTGGTATATAATCTTTCCCTTATGACGCTTGAAAAAACCTCAATTATAAGAGTGTCACTATGGAGTTATGTGTTAATTTAGTTAATCAGATCTAGTATCTTACTCTTTTTTTTCCTGCTATTTGTTCATGGATTTTAGTTATTTAGTGTGGGATGAATTTATGGGTTAAGATTGTAACTTAATCATAACGTAGATACTTTATTGATGCTTGAAAGAGATTAATTGAAGTGAGTAAACAATTTAATACTTGATAATTGTATTTGATTATTGTAGTTCACTCGAAAGAGAAATTATAGTGTAGATTATAATTGTCAAATTTTCTCAAAAAAGAGATTTCAGTAATGTATTGATTTTTATTTCACAAGGATGAGACCGACAGGAGATTCTATGATATGATGAATTGAGATCGAAAGACGATTTATGTCATTGACGATTACACAACATATCCGTATTTGTTTATCATTATACCCCTATTTGATTGATACCAACGTCCGCACCCCTATATCGTCTTTTACTTGTTTAAACCATATTTTTAGTTGAATTATGATAATTTATTCTAAAATCCTTTTCTTAAATTTTGTGGAATCGCCCACCCGTTTGTTCTGATTTCTATAATGAATTGTTTTGCATCTTTAATTTCCTTATTAAATTTTTACATTTAAATAATTCTTTAAGGGATTTGAACTCAGCACTGTTGTTGGCATTTACATTGTTAGCAATTACTTACTTCTTTTTTAATTTTTTATTGAGTAATTTGAGAGTTATCAAACTCCTTATTAGTTCATGAATAGTAGAAAGCCTAAACTAAATTATCTCAGGGTTTTTTGTTGCAAATGTTTTGATTTAAAAAATGGGAAAGACAATATTGGGGAGTTTTATGCCTAGAGTGAAGGAGTATTTGTGGTATACTCCTCCTCCATCAAGGCTTATAGATTGTATAACAAAGGGACACTGTGCAACAAAGAAAGTGTTCATGTGATTTTTGATGAATTTGAGAATCTATTGAACAATGAGGATTCTGAGATTAAAGAGTTTCTTCAAGTTCAAAGAGATAGTTCGAATTGTGAATCTAATGAATAAGAACTTCCTCGGTAAACTAATGTTCCTGAAATAAAGCTGATGAAGGTGATGAACCTAATGAGGGACTTAATTTGATGGATTGTGTTGATGAACATGACAATGCAGAAAAAGTAATGCAGTCTAGACTGATAATGTAGATGCAGAAGGTGAAGACAAAGAAAATGTTTAACTTCACCAACTAGCAGGGACTAAAAGATGGAAGCATAGATCACCCCACACATTGGATAATCTGATTTCTCTATTGGATTTAGGAATGCAAAATAGATCCAAAACAAGATTTTTGGATGTATTTTCACCATTTATATAACGAATTGAGTCCAAAAACATCAAGCAAACTCTGAAAATTTTTTATTGGTAAACATTATTGTAAAGACTAGGAAAACGATAGGTTGAACTAAATTGTTGATTTCTAGGTTGTGGTAGAACTAATTTGATCAAGGATGAAGCCTACTATGAAAACAAAGGTCTAAGCTATCAAGATAAAGTGGAAGAAGCCTTGTTCTTGATGATTTTTTTGGCGATAAGGCTATTTGATCTCCCAAAGGGTTGGGCAAGTCGCCCTTGTGCCCTTGTGATCGCCTTTGGCGTAGGTTTTGGAAATTTATGCGAGCTAAGTCGTAGATCGCCAGTTGGATTAACGAATCACATAGCTGCCTCCCCGATACCCTAAGTGGCCTGCCCTATTTATGGAGTTACTGGAAATTTGGGCGAGCCAAGGGGTAACTTTGCGAGTCGCCTGGTGCCCTAGGCGAGCCAAAAAGGGAAAATGGGTGAGGTAAGTCGTGAAGATTAGCAATTATTAAGTAAAAACGTTTAGGGTCCTTACTTCTTTTTTCAAATTTTATTCCTTATTATTTTATTCTTTGGCCATACGTATATACCTTTTTAGACTTTAAGTTCCTTCAAGAAAATCCTTTCAAAATAAATAAAAGAATACCTATCTATCCTTCAATATTTCTCTCTCTAGAGTTCCTCCATTGAAGAACACCAAGACCTGGAAGAATAGGGCTCAAGAATCCATCTTCTCAACTCCAATTCATGGGCAAAGCATCAATTAAGGTATGAGAACCTTGATTCATGGAACATTTTTCTTCATGTAGCCCTTCAACTGTAATTTCAAAATTTGTGATATTGATAGAAAAACTAGGGTTTTGAATCTAGTCATGGGTTCTTTCTAAAACAAATTTGTATGAGTTAATTATCTTGCGTTATGGATACACTGTCGTCTATTGGTGTTTTCATGGTAAGTTCCCCATAAACCCATGTACTCTCCCATGACCCCAATTACATGAATTGTGATGGGTGATTGATGCAAGATGGATATTATGAATTATGTCTATGGTAATTTGATATGTTAATCATTTTTTATTTATGGCTAGTGTACAAATCCTAGGTTTAATTGCGAGACATGACATTTGAAAGGGTAGATTGCTAGGGCTAGTACATGTTGATGAAATTTGTGTATGAACTTATGATTCACTTAGATGGTGATGATCTTATGACTAGAGTGTATTGGTGGTATTTATTGCAAAATTCTTCTTCCCCTACCCTTATACATGACTACGTATGAATGACTATGACTATGATACGTTTCTTGTGATTGATTGAAAGGCTATACTCATGACCACACTATGATTAAGATGTGGAAGGATTACTCACATGTTGATGATTCTAAGGTTGAAGAGACATTATCACCTAAAGAATCAATGAGCTATTATGATGGTATGTTGTTAAGTGCTTAGTGATGAATTCTTTGATGAACATGAACTTAAGTAAAGACTCAATATGAACTTTAAAGAGAATTATTCTTAAAACTAAGTGGATATGAAAATGAGATGGAAGATCTTACGATAGAAATTTCGGCTTTCCAAAGTAAGTATCTCATGAGATAGAAATGTTTTACGTTAGAAAGTCCAAAATTCTAGTAGCAATCTCCTTATCCCGTAACTATGTGCCCATATAGGTTTTATCGGGTTGATCCACTCAGAAGCTATTATGTTAGTTCTACCTTAGGCAAGTAGGACATCACGATTTTAGTGTGGGGGTAAAACACCAAATTCCATGTATGTTGGTTAATGCTTTTTGTCCTATGTAATAATTTAATGAATATGGCATGAACTATCCTTGTGATTTCTTGATGTGTTCCACTTATTAGGAATGGGAATATGGGACATCAATTTTATATTTTATAAGATGTCTTTGAAAGGGATTATTGGTTTGTTCCTTATGCTATGGTAATACATGAAGGTATGTATGTATGTTGAATGGATTGTTGTTAATGGATGGATTTCCTTATGTTCAAGTGATGTACATGATTATCTCTCTATTTATTACTATTGATTATGATGAGGTGCGGGGGTGATATGTGTTTCTAAGGTGACTTTAAGGGGTAGTTAGTCTAGTTGGTATTGTAGGATGTCAACCATACATTACACAAGTATACCTTAGGGTTGATAAGGTGATGGTTCTACTATGTTGTGAAGAATTATAGGAAGATGATGTTATGACTTGAATTATGACTTTATTTGCCTAAAGGGTTTCCAAACTTGATAAATGCATGCATTTTAATAAAATGTCTTTTTTCTCATATTTTAAGGATTTTATGCATGTTTCCATACTTTGTATTTTATGTGCTAACCCATTTTCTTGTACATCTACTATGAGTGTAGGTTCCTGTCAAGACACCTAAAATATTTTTGGTGTCTAGAGTCTCACTTGTGCCTAAAAAGGTTAATAACATGTTAATTAAGTGATTTATAGTGTGTATACATTATTTTAAATGGTTTGGAGGTCTAACGTCCAAGAAAGACCAATGCATTCGAAAGTTATAGATTAGACGTGCTAGTGTGTTCGAGCGTGTCTTGGTATGTTTTAAGTGTTTCTTGGGGTATAAATGATCAGGGAGGATACTAACTTATTAATGGACGCTTTAAGGTTCAAAAATTACAGGCACGACACCCCAAGGACCACCCAAAGGGTTCTTGAGGAGGACCCAAAAGATGGCAGTCTCTAAACGACGCTTGGCCATCAACAGATCGTGCTTCAGTTGATGCCCCATCGAATAGGGGTGTGGATCAACACTTATACGTGTGATATTATCACCCAAGAATGGATATTTAGTTACTATCGACGTAGCAACAGGACGACACATCAGTCAATCGATGACCCATTCCTTGCCCTCCGTAGGTCGCCCTTGCAGTGTGTGTTGAAGCGCTACCTTGCTAGGGACGAATTGAAAAATTCACCCCACTTACTAATTAGACTCTATATGGTTTAATTATGTGTTTTAGGTATTTTAAGTTATAATATAAGCCTTAACTCTACTTTAGGATTGATTCTTCAGTCAAATCTTTCCCTCTCAAAACAAACTCTTCCAAAAGCCAAAAAACCCCCCATTGAAGACGAAAGAAACACCCTAAAATGAACTAGGTTGAACTAGAGATTTGCTTGTGTATCATGAGTTTGTTTTGGGTTAAAATGGTTTATGATGATGTCCTTAGGAAGTGTATAAAGTTTGGTGATGTTTGGAGGTCAAACGTCCAAGTACGTCCATGACGTTCGAAAGGTGTGCTTTGAAAAGTACTTGTGTGTCTTAGCAGGTTTAGAACCTTTTACATGTTTGTTTTAGTTGAAATTGATGTGGGATGATCCTAATACCTATATGACCATGTTTAGGGGTTCAATGTCTGCGTACGACTCAAACTATAATCCACGAGGGGCCCTAGAAGAGGACCCCATCTCTTTGGCAGGATGCCGCCAAGCAGTGAGCAACGACGGCCACAAGGGACGGACCGTTGGTCAAACGACGGACCATTGACATTGGGCGTCGATTGTCCCTGAAAGTCCTGCACAAAATAGAGGCTCATACCCAAACGATGGACCCGATCTAAGGTGCGTAGTATTGACTATGGTCCGTCGTTTGTGGGGCGTAGGTGATGCCTGCAAAAGCTGCCAAAATTTTGCCAAGGCTTGGGGTGTTATGTAAATTCACCCCAAGTCTTTTCTGAATCATGTATGATTTTAGGGTCTTTTAGGTATATTAAGTTAGTTTTATATCCTAGACCTAGACAAGACCCCTCATTTAAAATATTCAAAACCCTCTCTCAAGAAAGAACTATGCCAAAAACCCCATAGAAGCTTGAACTCAAGGAAAGGCTTGGAGGGTTGGTTGTGGTCGATTTCTTCATAACAAATTAGCTATTTTCTTCTCATTGAGGTATGGTAGTTATCCTTGAACATCCTTCCATTCAAGGAGCGACTTCTAAAAGATTTCTAAAAGGGTTTCAAACTTTAAACTTCTTTATTCCTTGACTCTAAGTATGGGTCTTTTATGAAAATGTTTTAATTATTTAAATAACTTGTTCTTAGTGCTTAATGATGATTTTAATGTCAAAACTCCAACGAAAATATGTTTATTCTTTTTATCAACTTTTAGCTTATGAAATGGGTTTAATGAGCATGATTAGAGAATGTTAGAAATATGATTTATTTATGGTTATATTGTGATTTAGCTACTGCCCTAGAGGATATTTTATAATGAATTGTTCGATAAATCATTAATAGGTGGTGAAAGCTTTGATGAATGGTAAGTTGGTTATATTGTTTAATTTTTATTGTGAATTGTCATTGAGTGGTATGGCCACCTTTGGTGGCTGTGTTTACTTGAAGTATATGATTATGAATTTACATGTGTGTTGTGAGTATGGCCATGAAGGCTTGAAATGTGTAGTAATATGATAATGATGATATTCTTGTAGATGTGTTTTATGAAGCATGTTAGGTATGATTTGTAGAGACTATGCCTAAGTGAAATATATGTTTATGTGAATTATGCTAGAGATCATGTTTAAGTGAATTATATGTTATGTGAAGTATGCTAGAGAACATATTTAAGTGATTATATGTTTACGTGAAATATGGTAATATGGGTAATGTAATGAATGAATATGTCAGCTTGTTTAGAAGTCAATGTTATGAAAATTGTGATCATGTGAAAGGTGTGCTCACACGTACATACATACTCTCACACTTTGAATGAATGAATGAAGCTAAAGAATCTGAATGAAAAGGGGAGTTTTGGGGTGAACACTCTTCGTGATTGAGATGAAGTGTTTAGTAGCAACCTCACTATTCCCAAGAGCTTTCTAAGATAGGTTGGAGATTGGATACCCTTCGTGATTAAGATGTGGTGTCCAATGTAACATTTAGGAATAAGTACCTTCCGTGAGTTGAGATGTGGTACTAATTAGCTATCCCTTGACCTAAAGTAATGAATGTTTAAGACGCTGTGGGGGAGTTATGTTTAGCTCCAAGAGGATTCGAAGAAGGGGTGAGTGCATATTGTGAGTAGAGATGTTGTACCCAATGTACCTCTTGAGAAGAGTACTCCTTGTGAGTAGAGAGTGAGTTACTTAGAAGCAATCTCCTTATCCCTTAACTATGCGCCGACATAGGTGTAGCTATTGGACAATCCATGTAAATTCTAAGAGAATGACCCTACCCTAGGCAAGTGGGGATCCCTCATGCGATAGGGTTGATATCGGGATCCCATGTATAGCTCTTATGGTCTATGTCAGTTAAAGCTATCCCCCACAAAATAATGTAATGAACTAAGTCTAATAAAGATTGTACTACTGTCACATCCCAAGACCACACCTTATAAGTTAGGGTACAATCTCGGATTGTAACCAACGTACTCGACCTCTCGGTGGTCTTATACAAGCCCTTTCATATCATTCATCGCATAAACATAGTAAAAAGTAGTGCAGAATTAAAACTTTTCACACAACATAATATAGTCTTCAAAATCTCTTTAATATAAAATTATTAGGAAATACTAAGTCTCAATATCATCATCTTAAGACACAAGAACACTTGGGACACGGCCCATACTTCATAATACGAATATAGAAATGCTTAGTCTATTACAATACTTTGAATGAAAATATAAAAGACATATATGCCCTTGAGTCCAGTGAGGACATACTTAAACTTCTCTTGAACAATCTTCTAAGTCCAAGTCTTCTCTTCTCAACACTCCTACCCTACCAAGAACTATATAGATAGATAAAATCATGGAATTAGTACAAGCACATGTACTAAGTATGACTTTATGAATAAAAATCATGAAAATGGACTTTATTTGAAATATGAATCTTTGATTTTAAAAATCATATTATAATCATAAGAACAATGTTTAACAACTTAGAAACACATAAGGAATCATTTAAACAACAAATCATAATTCTTATCTCACTTAACAATGAGGTGCATTCACTGTACAGTGACTAAATTCACTGTTACAGTGAATTGCTTAAACGTCACTTTAGACACCCTTTAGCATGTAATCTTCTCACTCAAATCTATCTCAAAATTCACTTAAGTCACACAAAGAGAGACCGCCCATATACCCTTTTTAGATGTGTCTAAACGAACCTTAAGATTACTTATAATGAGTCACACACACACTTAAAAAGTATCATGAACATCAATGTAAGATTCTTCTACCAAAGGTGAACTCTAAGTCTCACTTGAGTGAGTTGTGAAGCGACCTTCCATACAATCCCTACACACACTCAAGAGATCCTATAGACTCACTAGAATAGACTCATTCTCACTAAATCACCAACACATAGATGATATGACATTCTCTTCCCGAAGGCTATCAAAAGACGTACTTAAGTAAAGCAAGAAGATAACGTCCATAGTGACCTATTCAAGATTACCTAAATGATACTTAATAATACCTAAGTCTTAGATCATGTCAAGAAAATCAACCAAATTCCCTAACTAGTGTCATCCTCAAGACTTCAAAAGATAAGACATGAAGATATCATATCGTATGTCCTCTTCACACTTTAGCTAAGGAATCCTTAAGTAACTTTAGATTAGGTACTCATTTATTTACATACTCCTTAACATAAATCATTACTTCATTACTTCATTAAGACTCATACATCACATAAAGGACATTCATATAATGGTCTTAGACAAGGCCTAGGAACTCCATATAACACCTTCAAAGTCTATTGTGCAATGTCTAGATAGCGTCCCATACCACCACCTAAACTCCATAAAATCCTCAAATGCTAATAGGTATTCCATATGATGAGAATAGTCAATAACCGACATAGACCATGATAGCAAGACATGGAATCCGGAGTTCTATCCTACTCCGATAAGGTTGTTCTACTTGCCAATGGTAGAACTTGGACACATCCCATGAAGGCACATGATTAAGGGCATACTTTGTAATCTAGTCTCATACTTAACTAGAACTACTTTCCTTTCCCATACTCACTCGGTGCTAGCGTTAGTTCTCATAGATCAATTCTCAATAAGGTATATATAAACGGGTCCCATATCTAGTTCATGACCCAATTACATCCGACCAACCAAAGCAAGGTCCACTAGGGCATATCTCACTACGGATACAAGAAGATCATCACGACTTTCCTAAGGTATGATATGATTCCGTTCTAGCCAATCAACCTTAAGTCAATCACTCATTACATGAAGATACCATTACGGTTAACTACTTCACGATTTATAATCTTCCCACTTGGTTCAAGGTTCCACATAAATGACCTTCATATCATCATGCAAGGTCTCAACTATATTCATTTATTCAAGAATAAGACCCTTTAGGTTCCTAAGTAAAGAAATCACATATTCACATAAGCATCAAGTAAGGGACCCAAGTCTACCTAAACAAGACACAACATACTTCCATTTAACACAAATTGCCTACCTTCCTTTAGACTCTAAGGAGTGACCCTTAACCTTATTTAGTCATCCTATTCATTACCTTAATATTATAAACCTAACCATTTTGGACTCATCTAGCCAATTTAGGATAAACCATGTATCAACTCTAAGACTACACACTTAACACATAGCATAACATAACATTATTAACTAAATAGTGTCAATAGTCTAACAGATACTTTCACATATAGGTAGATATGATCACACATCATCAAATCAACTACACAAATAGCAATACAAGTTCAAGTAGTGCCGACAAAGCCATGATCATCAATATTTCAAAAAAGTAACGCCGACAAGGCCACATCAATAACCTAGCACCGCTACCAAAGGTGGACCAAACAAATTATAACATAATTGAAGTATTAATAACATCAAAATAAATAAAATGGGGAAGCATACCTTCATCCCCTCATCCACACTTCAATTCAATGCCAAATCAACCAATTCAACCTCACAAGGCCTTACCCATGGCCATCAACAATATTTCAGAGCAATAACCATAAAACTCAATGAATCTACATCAATTCAATATAGGTTTAATAATCTAAGATCAATTATATATCAATTGAATGCAATTCTTATATCATTTGAAAGCTCGTAAGAAACTACATAACAATTCAACAATATTAGCTTAATATCAAGTAACCCAACAAGTAGTCAAAACTAGGGTTCATCAATTTACATGGGTTCATAGGTAATTTTTTTTAAAATCATCAATATAATATTTTAATCATAATTTAATGTTTAGAAATCGTTTACGCAAGAACCCATGGTAGAAACATGAAATTAGACAATTCAACTTTAGAAACATCTTGAGAGTTGGGCTCCTTGATGAAACAAGTTTAAAGGATAAAAAGCCATATCTCAAGGGTTATAATTCTTCACTTTGATGAAGAATTTCAACTCAAAATTCCACACCACGCTGCTTCTTCAATTTGGACTTCAATGGAGTCTCTGGGATTTCTAAAGGGATTTGGGGTTTTCAATTTTGAAGAATGAAGTCGTTATAGTGTTAACTACTTATATAGTTAATTAAAATATGCAATAAACCCTTAAAAAATGCCAATGACTTAATTTCTAAGTGGGGTGAATTTACGTTTTCACCCCTAACTTGGCAGCAACACCTGCACGCAGACAACTTTCCTCGATGACTTGCCCTCGACGGGGCGTCGTCCCCACAACGGACTGTCACTGGCCACTTTCGGTGGTTACAGTAGATTGTGAAATATCATTTCCCTACCATTTTTAATTCCCCATCGACGACACCATTTGATGGGGCGTCAACTGGCCTACGAGCCGTCGACTGCTCCGTCGTTTGGGGTCTGCCTGGGACTGCCATGCCAACAGTTTTGGGTCCTTCCTCAAGGACCCTTAGATGGTTCTTGGGAATAATTTTCCCCAATGTTTCCAAACAAAATACGATTGCCTATAAGTTTAACACCTCTCACCTTAATTTCATACAAAACGAACACATAAAACTCGATGAAACACGCCTAGACATACAAGATCAATTCAAGGCATATCTTTCGAACGCCTTCGACGGTCTTGGTCGTTTGACCTTCAAACTTCACGAAACATTAAACAATGCCTATATATTATATATTAAATCAATTAAGAATCTTAAAACATCATGAAACACACATAAACACATAGAACCACATAAGATACATTTCGATGACTTAGTCCTCGAACGTCTTATTCGTCCATTGACGTTTGACTTCCAATACACCTAATACTTTAGATACTGCCTATATACCATATTAGAAACATTTAGGAATTTAGTACATAAATATCAACATGTTAGGATCTGATTAATCTAAGTCATTTTTGAGGTCTTACAACTTAGGTTAGTGGTGGTATGGGACGCTATTTATTCATTGTAAAAGTAGACACTTGAAAGGGGAGTCTTGGCGTGTCCTTATATTTAATGTATGAATGTGTTGTTATGTAAAGAAAATGAATTTAGGTGGTTTAATGTCAAATTTTTAGAAATCATATTAAAGTTAAATCTTGTATAATGAAGTTTAATGAATGTAGTGTACCTAACCTCATGGAATCCTCAAGGAGTACAGACTGGAAGTAGTAGTATGGGATGTTATTCTCACATTTCACTTTCTTTAACTTGCAAGTACACTCGGGGAAGGGCGCTTTTGTGAATTTCTAAATGCAAGTAATTTTCTTTAAATATCTAGTTGTAAGATGTGGACTTTTTATCTCAACGAAGTAAGCGTATAATGGGTATTCTTAAGGGTAACTTGGGTGTGCATTGAAGGAATTGTATGGGCGGTTCCGTTATCTCTTACTTTAGTTAATCTTAGTATAACCTTGGTTAGGGAAACTTTTAAGGGGTGATTTCACTATGTGTGTTTGGCTATGGAGACTGTTAATCTTCTTGAGTTCATTGTAAAGTGTCTCTTTGTGATAAATTCTTGAAAATCCTTTTTTATGTGCTAAATG
Source organism: Solanum pennellii (assembly GCF_001406875.1). Classification (NCBI taxonomy): domain Eukaryota; kingdom Viridiplantae; phylum Streptophyta; class Magnoliopsida; order Solanales; family Solanaceae; genus Solanum; species Solanum pennellii. Next base: position 69,257,714 of record NC_028646.1, read on the forward strand.
GTGACTTATGTGTTATTTCACTTCAATATTCATGAAAGTTTTTCTTAATTGGCATGAAAGCTTATTTATACTAAAACGTCCCTTTTCACATGTTTTTCCTTATGCTATACTTAGTACATTGTTTGTACTAACCGCATACTTTTTTATACTCTATAAGTATAGGTTGGAGGCAAGTTGAAGTTAATTAGAAGGCAAGCTTGGGACTCGAATCTCTCAATACTAAGTATGTCCTCATATATTCGAGGGCATAATCTTTATATATTTAGTTCCTACTATTAAGACTTATTATGTTTTTTCATCCAATGTAAAGGGCCGTGTCCCTAAGATATTTAAGTTGTGTCTTTAAAATGTCTTGTGATGACGAGACTACTCTTTAGTATTTATAAAAGATAGTTCCTTATTATTTTAAATGTTGTGAAAACTTTTAGTTCCGCACTATGTTTCATGTCTTAGGTAATTAATGATAGCAAATGACTAGTACAAGACCTCCAAAAGGTCAAGTACACAAATATCCCGACCTAAGGGTTGACGTAACTTCTAGGGGTTACTTTTGGGTCGTGACAACCAAGCTCAAGAACAAGATATGAAGGTGGATTATTGGAGCTTTCTTGTTAGAATTTCGTGGGCTATATAATGTAGAAGGTATGTTAATCCTTCATCCCTAGATAATCATTCATCTATGGAGTCCTTTCATAGCTTTTCCAAACATGATTCTAAGTCAAAATTTTATCTTTCAATCTAGCAATGGGTTCATCGTTATAGTGATTTCAAAAGCATTCTAATGTTGACTATGTGATTAATATATAGTTTTAACATGATTTTCAATCCAATTCCTTGAAGAACCCATGATGTCTTTATCCTCTCAAATTATGATATGTTATGGGTCTTGTGCTCTTGACTAGATTACGATTTGATTGTTATTAGATTATATTATATTGATTAATCCTAGTCTTATCTATATCAATTGATTATTATTGTGGAGAATTGATCAATATGATCATTAGCTTGTAGATTTGGTAAGTTGACCTATTTATTCTTATTTAACTTAGAATGTATATTAAATTAGTCTTGAAGGGCATTGTGTGGTATGGTCCACTTATGGTGGCGGTGTTTACAATCTTGTACATGTATATGTGTGATGATCATGGATTTGAAGGCATTAGATGAAATATGAATTGATATGATGATTTCCACGTTTAGGAATTTGAAGGATTTAGCCTTGATTCTAATATCATGTTCTAAATGAATTGGTGTGTATGTGAAGTATGTGAATAGTCTTCCACACTACTTGCATGATTTAGGTGTGTGGATGATGTTGTGTATATGTGATGATCATGTTAGGGTTAGGAGTGGTATAAGATGGCCAATGATGATGAGTACTCTTGTAGCATAACCCCTACCTATATGAACCCTATATGAATGTGTGACCAAAGTATGCTAGGAGTATTCTATTCTAATGTTAAATATTGTTAGTGTCTTCTATGATGTAATGTGAGTGTGTGTAGTCTATAGTCCTTAGTACTCTATATGTGTGTATGACTTGGGACTTGAGGAATGTTTTACATGAGTTGTGATCTTTAGAGTGTGGTTTCCTCAAGGTTATGCTATAGACATTATGTGATCACGTTGACCAATGTACACATACACTTCATGCATATCTATGAACATTATAGATTCATGATGACTAAGGAAGTAATAGTTCTCCTATGCATCATTGCCTATTTCTATGCATGTGAAGTATATGATTAATGAAGTTATAAACATGTGTGTTTAGAGGTGTTTGTGTGAAGGAAGATCTCACATTGTATGAAAATACACATGATGTATGATTGTATGAATATGTGAAAGGACATTTTCACATGAAGTAGGGTCTATGATGAAAGGACATTCTTATCTTAGAATCCTTTTGAGCTATATGATATATTAAGGAGCAAGCTCCTAAAGCCTTCTTTATGAATTAATGCATTAAAAGCTTAAATATTTCTATAATGGGAGCTATAGCCTAGCACCGAGTGAACATGACAAGTGAGAGTGGGGGCTTCACGATAGTAAGTACGGCTTCCCACAAGAGAATCTTTATGTTTAGCATGTTCGGGTTCCCAACATATATGTTGTCTCATGAGATGGAAACATCCACGCTAGTAAGTCAAGGTATCTAATGAAATATTTATGTTCCACAACTACGTAACCCGTAGGTTATAGCTTGTGGGTACCACCTAGATAGCTATGTATCACTGGTTACACCTTAGGCAAGTGTTAACCCTCTCTTTTAGGTGTGGGAGGAGAACGACGGATTTCATGTAGCTCATGTGGTCTATGTAGGTTATGGCAAAGTCTCCCAAAGTAAGACATGAACTAAGAGAAATTATAGACTCGAATCACAACTCCTTGAGAGATTACTTAGAACAGGTAGGATTATGATTGTAACACTCCGCAAGTTCCATAACTTAAACTAGAGCTTCGCCTATTAAATAATGGTTACAATGATGTTTCCAGACCAATATTAATGTATTAAACTCAAGTAGAAAAGATTAGAGCCAAAACAACAAAGAAAGACCTTGACTATATAATTGTTATGTTATTGAGTATTTCACTATTTTATTGGATGATTGTTATAAATTGAGATTAAGTTCTTGATGAAGATTCTTGGAAGCAATTAGGTAAGTCTGCTACAATCATGATTGCTCACTTATGATGATGTTGGCCTATAATTGATGTTGTTATGCAATTGAAGTATGTATGATGTTTCTATGCATATATGATGGCCTATGAAAATGTTGAATATGAGATCACGGTAAGGGTATGATAATGCAAATTTGATTATGCTTCTCTTGTGTTCCTTACATAATATGAATATGATATGTTAATCTCACTAATGAAGGGTTGTGATGAAAGAAAATTCTCATCTTCAACCTAATGAGCTACGATCATGTTTATACAAGGATTTAATCTCCTATGGCCTATGATAAGATTGATGACTAATGATAACGTAAAGGCAATTCAAAAAGGAACTTTAGCTTAGCACTGAGTGAACTAGATATGATAGGTGTCCCTTCCCAAGTTGGAAGATAGGTTCACAAGGACTCTCATGAGATAGGGGCTGTCATGTAATGTGGAACTATGTCGCTAATATATCTCCTAGTTCTTGAAATATGTTGCCTCCATAGGAATACTAGCTAGTGGATTCACCTAGAATGATATGTTCATGTTTTGGGTCTACCTTTGCAAGTAGACCACCTTCTTTTGGTATGGGGTTTCATGACACCGAATTCCATGCTTAGCTCACATGGTCTAATGTCGGTCAAGGAGATTTTTCCCTAAAGTAAAATGATAGACTAAAGTAAATGGACATTGTCTAGGGTGATTTGAGGAGTCTACATAGAATAGAGCTAGGGTATGTGACTCTACCTAGACATTGCACATGTTGACTCTAAGGAATGTCCTCAGAGATCGTTCTCATGTAATATGATAACATGAAATGTATAATGCTTATGATATATGATATTGCTCTTATATGATGTTGGTTATGTCGATTAACATGTCGTTGTTCTATATTGTTATATGTGGTTATGATTACTTATGATATAAGTTGTATGAAGAAAAACATTACTTATGGTCTCCTATATTTTTAACTTGATTATGTTGGGTTGTGGGGTTTCATATGATCATTGCACTTGTAGGCTTGGGATGGGATTATCGGAATGTGTTTTGTATGTTATGTTGATATGAGCTAATGAACATGAAATGTTAATATGACATTATGATGATATGTATATGGTTATTATCATGCTTTATGGTGTTGTGACCGTTATCTTGTATATGCTCTCTTGTATGTGCATTAAGACTTTCAAATGACTTAGCATGCTTTCTAAAGAAATGGTCCTTTTCATGCATGTCTTTAAATATTTTATGTACATATAATCATACTTAGTACATGTGGTATACTAACCCATATACTTTATATAACTACAAGTGTAGGGTCCGGACATTGAAGATTAAGAAGGTCGATTGAAGAAGCTTGGAACCCTTTCTCCAAGTGTTGGTAGGTCCTCATTTTTGTGGATACTATCTTTTCATTATTCTATCCATAAAGATTGTAGTAGTTTAAGAAATTCTTTTTTTATTCCTTTTATTATTGAATTCTATTTTAGTAAGCCCTATATGGCATATTGACATTGTATTGGCTAAGTCCAAGATTTGTATTCTTTATATTGTTTATATGTGAGACCGTTTATAGGATATCGTATGTATGTTGATCATGTTTGTCACGACCCGCAAGTACACCCTAGAAGTTAGATCATCCTTGTGTTGCCACACGGCAAATGAGACCTCAAGAAGTCTCATCTAAGACACTCGTATCATTCATTGCATAATAAACATACTAAAATGAGTAACAATTTAAAACTTCCTTCACACACGAAGAAATCTTTCATAATCAATACTCAAGTGCGGTACGTCCATTTAAAAAATTAAAACTTACAACAATCTCATTGAACCATCTAAACTTTTGATTATACAACACTTTGGTCTAAACCATACAAGACATAAAATAAAGACTAAGACATAAGGAAGACATGTGGATATTGTCCTCGAATCGATGAGGAATCACCAATACTTAATCTTCAACCCTTAGAAACCTATCCATCCTCCATCGCACATACATACTTACAATTCCCTACACTTTAGTCAAAAAGGGAAAATAAGGGGTTACCACATTATATGTACTATGTAACAACCCTAAAAATTGATATGCTAAGTAATGCTTAATATGTCTAGAATGCCTATGATTAGACCAGGTTCACACGGGTTGATGCGCGTAGAACCAGACCTCTGAACCCTTACAACAGCCAAGCCAATTAAATTGTGGAGTTAGTTGAGCTAGTAAAGTTTGGGTCATGCCATGTAGGGCTCCCGTATATGAAGATTTACCCGGATGAATCTTTACCGGACTTAAAAAGGGGAAATCTTAAGTTTGGAGGGTCTGGGGGATAAAATGGTCTTTCTAGGCTAAGGGTAGTATCGTACTAACGTAAATATATAATTAATTATTTAATTAATAATGGGGAGGGGTATTTTTGGGAAAGAGGGCCAAAAATTGACTCTTAGAGTGAAGTCTTGCTCCACCCGGGTTCGAACCTAGGTGGAAGCAATGAATTAAATTTGTTTTAATTTAAGTTGGGAAATAAATTTAATTAATTAATATTTATTATTGTTATCTGATTTAAAATAAAATTGAAATCAGATTTTTTATTATTTAATAAAACCTTATTTGACTAAGTCCTAAACTAGACTCCTAAGCCTAATAAAACTGTAATTCTCTCAAGTCTATCTTCTCAACATTCACGATCATAGTCTATATTCTCAACATTCACGATCATTCTCTTTTACCATTCATGATTCTCTCTGCCAAATAACATTCACGAACATAAAATGTACCAAGGTTCTTCACATTTGAAGAACTCAGAAGAATATATAAGAAACACAAACGTTAATCAATCACGTAGGCAAAGAGAAGGTTTTCCATCGAGTGGGATGTTGGACTTTCGGTGTTGGACGTGTGTTTGGAGAAGTTTTTGGGCAGAAAGTCGAGGTTTGAACGTCAAAAATATATGGGTTCTCTTCTCTCTTGGTCCCTTTCCCAAGAGACCCCTAAGGTTTAGTATATTCAATCCGAAAACTAGGGTTGTTCCCCGTTGCATCTCCCTATCACTAGCTCCCAATGATTCATAGGTTTTATATGTTTGCTGGTAGATATTAGGTATGTGTTGTGTTTTTGTGATGAATATGTTCATGTATGTGTGTTTGAAATCGTATGAAGGATCACCTATGTGATCTGAAACTATGTGTACGTGTGTGCAATGTGAATCATGATTATGTGCCTCGGGTTTAAGGCTCTAAAATGTGATGTTAACTCTTTGTATCTCATGTACACATGTCTATTTAAATGTTGATGTTCATAAGTGATTTTAGTGCGATCCTTTATCGAATGAAATCCTGAAAATGCACCTAAAGAACTCACTAAAAAACTACTTAAAACATCTAAACATTTAATGTTAAAGAAGTGAGAAAATAGGCTGAAAAAAAATTTCCATTTTCAAAGGATGAGTTTCGGTCAAGTTAAGAGGGTTCAAAATGTTGTGAAAAAATGAATTAAAACGAGTGAGGTCATGGAGGGTTGAACCCGTGACCTCACCATGTTAAAAATCACGAAAATAAAGAGTAAAAAGGGATGTGGTGAAGGGGATTAGAACCATGGTCTTGTCTGGAAAATAAAGTATGAAATAAAGCAATGAGAAGAGTGGAATTTGAATCGACAACCTCTATGTCAAGCGTAAGGAAAAATGAGGAGAAAATAAGTGTGAGGCGTGGGAATAGAACCCACAACCTCTAGGCGGAAAAGGAGAGTTAAATGAAAAATAAAGTGAGGCTGTGGGGGTTCGATCCCAAACCTCATGGTCAACTCAAAGAAGCCATGGAAAAAGAAAATAAAATAAAAACGGGATGCGAGGTTTCGATCCCACAAACCCTCGTCTAAGAAAGACAAAATGTAAAGAAAAAAAATTAAAAGAAAATTAAGGTGTTGGGGCTTGATCTTGGGTCCCCAAGCCGTGTGGACCAAAATAAAAAAAATGAAAAATTTAAGTGTTGTCCAAGGGATTCGAAACCGGGTTCTCTTGCCCAAATTTATTATTGATACATGAGTCATACGTAAATTAAATATTCAAGAATAATGCTGTCTACTTAGACCGAAATTTAGATCTTGGCATACATACAAGATGCTGAAGTCTTGTACCTCATAATCATAGGAAGATGTGAATCACTTATACAAAATATGAAGGAATCCTCATGGCTTGTGTGTATAGACCCATAAGTCTAGCATGCATTTAACAATAAGTGAATCGAAGATATATGTAATGAAATGATATAACCCTAGAAGGGTTAAGTAAGAGTGTAAAAAACACTAAATGGCCAAGTGCATTGGCACATGATGAAATTAACAATGAAATGATGAAATAAACAATGAAATGATAAAATGAACAATGAAATGATGAAACCCTGGAAGGGTTAAGTAATAGTGTGAAACACACTAAATGGCCAAGTGCATTGACATATGATGAAATGAACATTCACGTAAAAAGGGGTGAGTAATTATGAAGAGCAAATGTGCTTATGTTAATGAATTTTACTTCAACATGATATGAGGCTAATGTAAAGGATGAGAGTAATGTCAAATGAGCCAAAGTAAATGTTACCAAAACGTACTCACCTATGAGAGTGTAAAGTTAATGAAGAGACCAGTCTCTATGAACAATTTAATGAAAGTATTGAGATTAATACACTTTATACTAATGATGATATGAGAAATTATCTATTGAGTTGTGATGACCTCATACTAGAAGCAAGCTTCCGTGATGTATGGGTTTAATGTAATGGAACTTTATAGTGAGCACCGATAGACTAGCTATGAGCGGTGATGCCTTCTTTCGGGAAGGGCGGAGGTTCAGGTTACTCTCATGAGATGAGACTGTCTGGCATGCCGGGTATGGGTCTCCTTATATTTCCTAGTCTTCGAACCTATATTTCCACTCTAGGGATCTGGCGAGGTTCAATTCCCTTGTACGCTAGCATGTTTGGGGTCACTTTGGCCGATGATTCAATATTTTTCGGTGTGGGGGATACACTGGATTTCATAATGCTCACTTGATCTATGTCGGTTTAATTTAAATTTCCCAATGAATGAATGTGGCCATCCTCAAATCATGCACATAATGAAATGAATAATACCGAAGGTGTTAGGATAGGATGATCAGGAGGTAAGCTAGACTTAAGTAATGACACTAGGTCATTCTTGATCATTGAAAAGTGAGCCCAATGTAAGTTTTAAACTACATCCTAGGTATAGCTGGTGTTTTTACTAGCCTATGAAAGAAATGAAATGAAGTACGTATGAATGAATAAAGCAGACTCTGTGTTTGCTAAAGAAGTCTCCCTACTTTAGGTCCCATATGTTGAGCCCTCATTATCGGAGGTCTTGATGTGAAGTGAATGATTCCAATGTCTCATGGCATATGAACGAATGATATGAAAAAAGTTATGTGCTATCTGCAAGATGTTATGTGCTGTGTGCAATATGATAAGTATGATGATGCATGTTACTCTCATGGCATGACTTTTCCAATCCAAATTTGTAAAGCTCACTCACTTTCATAATCAAAATTTGGAAAGTTTACTCACTTTCCTAACCAAATTTGGAAATTTCACTAACTTTCCTAATCCCAATTCGGCAAGTCCACTAACTTGACTTTCCATAATCATATTGTTAGGAAAGAGTTGTTCTTAATCATGCATGTCCTTGGTGTGTTCTTGCATATACCCATACTCAGTACAAGTTTGTACTAATCCCATACAATTCTACAATTTTAGGTGCAAGCACAGGTGGACGCTAGAACTTACAAGTTGACGTTACAGCTGTCCGAACGTGGAGCTTTCATTCGGACTTAGTAGGCCCTCATGCTTTCGAGGCTGTCTATCGTTATTATCTAGCTTAGATGTAGGCTATAGCTAGTGGAACATGTTCCACTAGTGTTTCTTTCCATTTTTGTTCAGACATTGTATTTGTGCCATTTTGGAAAAAATACGTTAATGCAATTATGAACTGTTTCTTTCATTTGATTATCTCTATATTAGATTGTTTATTTGTGAACGCCTATGATGTTAAGTTTAAAATGTTTAGCATGAAATAAAAAACCAAAAATTTCAAATTTTTTGCTAAAATTAACATAGATGAAGTAAGAATGACGTATGTAGGCTTATCTACGACCTCTGAGAGGTCAACGACGCCGGTCTCGTCTGAGGTCTAGATTCCGGTCGTGAAAAATTTGGTATCATAGCCTTAGGTTAAATTCCAAGGATAATAAGTTCACATCAACCACATTGAGTAGCTTCTAAGTCATGGTAGAGTGCACCACTATCCTGAATTAGAGTCTTCATGATGCGTAGGAAAATTCCCTTCTTCTGATCTTATCGTGCCTTCTCTATTGTTTGATTCCTTGGTGTTATGAGCGTATCTAACATCAATTATTCTTTTTCAAAAATTGAACACAAGGAGGATTGCTGGTCGGGGAAAAGGAGAATCAGCTGCTGGGGGCAACCAAGTTCCTCCCCAATCCCCAGCTGCAGAAATGGAGATGCCTGTTAACCCAACTGATTTAACAGATGGAGAAGTAAGGATAGCCCTTGTATATATGGCCCAAGCCATCACCTTACAAGCTCAGTCTTTGCCAGCCCAGGCAGAGCAACAAGGTGTTCCTAGGAAGAACCCACCTGCTAGCACCATGGCTATTAGGTTAAGGGACTTCACGAGGATGAATCCTCCCATTTACACTGGATCTAAGACTGCTGAGACTCTCGAGGAGGAGTGTAGGGTAGCTATGCTGCATGCAATCATGGAACTTTCCAGTCTTATGGTCCATGTCCAACAAGTGGAGGAAAGCAGGAAGAGGAAGCATACTAGGGCAGGGAACAAGTCAAGGGAAGCTGAGAAGAATTTTTCAAGGAAGAGTAGTACTGAAATAAGGGATAAGCCCAGGTTTAAGAAGGGACTCTCCCACAAAAGGGAGTCAAGTTCGTCCAAGGGTCTACGCTTTCCTTTGTAACTCCCTTGATAGCTCTGACTTTTGAGATATTGCCTGAAGTTCTTTATGATCCTATAGTGGTTACTACACCTTTAAGAGAAATGTAAGAACTGATAGAGTATACCAGGATTGCCAAATAGTTGTATGTGGTAAGCCAATATGTGAAGAGTTGGTTAAGTTACCAATGCATGATTTTGATGTAATTCTTGGCATGAACTGGCTTCATAGTTGTTATGCTTGCATGGATTATCGTAATAGGGTTGTGAGATTTTGTTTCCCTAATGAAGCAGAGCTAGTCTGGGAGGGGTACACTCGAATCATCCTAATCCCTTGATTTCAAACCTTAAATCCAATAAAATGATGTCCAAGGGGTTATTTTGTCATCTTGTGAGTGTTAATGATTTAGATCATGACATTCCTTCAATAGACTTAGCTCCTGTAGTGAATGAGTTCCAAGATGAATTTCTTGATGATTTGCTTGGAGTTCCTCCCCCTTAAGAGATTAACTTTGGTATTGACTTAGAACCCGATACTAAACCAATTTCAATTCCTCCTTACAGAATGGCTCCAGCTGAACTCAAAAAGTTGAAGCTGCAGTTAAGAGATCTCACTGATAAGGGTTTCATTCAGCCGAGCATATCCCCTTGGGGCGCTCCAGTGTTGTCTGTGAAAAAGAAAGATGGAACCCTTAGAATGTGTATCGATTATCGACAGCTCAACAAAGTCACTATCAAGAATATGTATCCACTTCCCAGAATAGATGACTTGTTTGACCAACTCAAAGTGTCTAGTTTCTGCTCGAAGATTGATCTTCGTTCAGGGTACCATCAGCTCAAGATTAGGATGGAGATATCCCAAAGACAGCCTTTCGTACCCGTTATGGTCATTATGACTTCCTAGTTATGTCATTTGGTCTCACGAATGCACCTGCTGCATTTATGGATCTCATGAACAGGGTCTTCCATGAATACCTTGACTCATTCGTCATAGTATTCATTGATGACATTCTCATCTACTCTAAGACCAAGGAAGAGCATGAACAACATTTAAGACTAACATTTCAGGTGCTTAGACAACATCAGTTGTATGCCAAATTCAGCAAATGTGAATTTTGACTTAGATCAATGACCTTCCTGGGTCATGATGTGTCCGACAAAAGTGTAGAGGTAGATCCCAGGAAGATTGAAGCTATTAAGAACTGGCCAAAACCTCTTTCTCCATAGATATTTGTAGCTTCTTGTGATTGGCTGGTTGTTATCGCAGGTTCGTGGAGGGTTTTTCTTCAATTGCTTCCTCATTGACAACTTTGACTAAGAAGAACGCCATGTTTGAATGGACGGAGGCTTGTGAGAAGTGTTTCCAGGAGCTCAAGGATAGAATCACTTCTGCCCTGGTGCTTACATTGGCTAAGTGTGGTGAGAATTAAACTATGTATTGTGATGCATCTAAGGTTTGTTTGGGTTGTCTTCATATGCAGGGTTGTAATGTGATATCTTATGCGTCTAGACAACTCAAGGTTCATGAGAAAAATAATCCCACTCATGACCTGGAGTTGGCAGCTGTGGTATTTGCACTGAAGCTGTGGAGGCACTACTTGCATGGGGTGCATGTGGATGTGTTCACAGATCACAAGAGTCTCCAGTACATGTTCACACAGAGGGAGTTGAATCTACGTCAACGGAGGTGGTTGGAGCTGTTGAAGGACTATAACCTGAATGTCCACTACCATCCAGGTAAGGCTAATATTGTAGTTGATACTCTGAGTAGGATGAGCATGGGAAGTACAACCCACTTTGAGGATGAGAAGAAGGAGTTGATGAAAGATATACACAGACTGGCCAGACTGGGTGTGCAGTTAGTTGACTCTACTAGTGGGGGTGTTTCAGTTCATCCTAGTTCTGAATCATCCTTAGTGATTTAAGTCTGGGAGAGGTGGCCTATGAGTAGGCATTAAATGCGGAACTAGCTTTTGTTCATCTAATCTTTCATTTCTCTATGTTAAAGAAGTGCCTAGGTGATCCAACATCGATTCTACCTCCTCTGAGGAGGTATCTGTTGAGATTTTAGAAAGACAGGTCAAGCAGCTGAGAAACAAGGAGATTGCCAAGTGACGGTATTATGGAATAATCATCTTGTTGAGGGTGCTATATGGGAGGCCGAGGCTGATATGAGATCCCGCTACCCCGATCTTTTCAACTCTATAGGTTAGACTTCCTTCTCTTAAGTCTAAGTTTCCTTATCTCACCATTCTTTATTGCTATTGCTTGATTGTGTATAGTCACTATGTTATGATATGACTGGCATTATGCGAATTAGTTAGTAGTGTCATTCGGGGACGAATATTACTAGGGGTGTGTGTGTGGATAATGTAACAATCGTAAAAATGGATATGCTAAGTAATGCTTAATGTGTCTAGAATGCCTACGATTAGACTGGGTTCACATGGCTTGATGTGCGTTGAACCAAACCTCTGAACCCTTACAATAGCCAAGCCAACTAACTTGGGGAGTTATTTGATCTAGGAAAGGTTGGGTCCAGCCTTGTCAGGATCCCGAATATGAAGATTTACCCGGATGAGTCTTTACCGGACTTAAAAAAGGGGATATCTTAAGTTTGGAGGGTCTAGGGGTCAAATGGTCTTTCTCCAGGCTAAGGGTAGGATCGTAATTACTCTAAATATATAATTAATTATTTAATTAATAAGGTGGAGGGGTATTTTGGAGAGAGGGCCACCTAGGTGGAAGCAATGAATTAAATTTGTTTTAATTTAAATTCGTAAATTAATGTAATTTATTAATATTTATTATTATTAGATGATTTAAAGTAAAAGGAAAATCAGTTTTTTATCATTTAATAGAACCTTATTTGACTAAGTCCTAATCTAGACTCCTAACCTAATAAAACTCTAACTCTCGCACGTCTATCTCCTCAACATTCACGATCATTCTCTTTCCCCATTCACGTTTCTCGCTGCCAAATAACATTCAAGAACAGAAAATTTACCAAGGTTCTTCACACTTGAAGAACTCAAGAAAATATAAGAAAAACAAACGTTAATCAATCACGTAGGCAAAGAGAAGGTTTTCCGTCGAGTGGGGTGTTGGACGTGTGTTTGGAGAAGTTTTTGGGCAGCAAGTCGAGGTTTGAACGTCAAAAAGGCATCGGTTCTCTTCTCCCTTGGTTCCTTTCACAAGAGACCCCTAAGGTTCCGTATATTCAATCCGTGAACTAGGGTTGTTCCCCGTTACATGTCCTTGTCACTAGCTCCCAATGATTCGTAGGTTCTATATGTTTGTTGGTAGATATTAGGTGTGTGTTGTGTTTTTGTGATGAATATGTTCATGTATGGGTGTTTGAAATCGTTTGAAGGATCACCTATGTGATCCGAAATAATGTGTACGTGTGCAATGTGAACCATGATTATGTGCCCCGGGTTTAAGGCTCTAAAATGTGATGTTAGCTCTTTGTATTTCATGTACACATGTCTATGTAAATCCTGAAGTTCATAAGTGACGTAAAGATGCTGATTTGAGTGCCATTCTTTATCGAATGAAATCTTGAAAATGCCCCTAAAGAACTCACTAAAAACTACTTAAAACGTCTAAACATTTAATGCTAAAGAAGTGAGAAAATAGGCTGCAAAAAAAATTTCCAGTTGCAAAGGATGAGTTTCAGTCAAGTTAAAAGGGTTCAAAATGTTGTGAAAAATGAATTAAAACGAGTGAGGTCATGGAGTGTTGAACCCGTGATCTCACCTTGTTAAAAATCACGAAAATAACTCAAGTAAAAAGGGATGTGGTGAAGGGGATTCGATCCATGGTATTGGCTTGAAAATAAAGTATGAAAATAAAAATTGAGAGGAGTGGAATTCGAACCCACAAACTCTATGTAAAGCTTAAGGAAATATGAGGAGAAAACAAGTGTGAGGCGTGGGAATCGAACCCACGACCTCTACGTGGAAAAGGATAGTTGAATGAAAAATAAAGTGAGGCTGTGGGGGTTCGATCCCACAACCTCATGGTAAGCTCGAAGAAACCATGGAAAATGAAATTTAAATAAAAAGGGGCTGTGGGGGTTTGATACCACAACCCCTCGGCCAAGAAAGACAAAATGTAAAGAAAAAAATTAAAAGAAAATTAAGGCGTTGGGGCTTGATCTTGGGTCCCCAAGCCGTGTGGACAAAAATAAAACAAATGAAAAATGTAACTGTTGTCTAAGGGATTCGAAACCGGGTTCCCTTGCCCAAATTCCGTATTGATACATAAGTCATACATGAATTAAATATTCAAGAATAATGCTACCTACTTAGATCGAAATCGAGATCTTGGCATACATACAAGATGCATAAGTCTTGTACCACAGAATCTTAGGAAGATATGAATCACTTAAACGATCTATGAACGAATCCTCATGCTTGTATGTATATACCCATAAGTCTAGCACACGTTTAAAAATAAGTAAACCTAAGATGTATGTAATGAAATGATGAAACCCTAGGAGGGTAAAGTAAGAGTGTGAAACACACTATATGGCCAAGTGCATTGACATATGGTGAAATGAACATTCACGTAAAAAGGATTGAGTAATAATGAAGAGCAAATGTGCTAATGTTAATCGATGTGGCGACAACATGATATGACGCTAATGTAAATGATGAGAGCAATCTCAAGTAAGCCTAAGTAAATGTTATCAAAACGTACTCACCTATGAGAGTGTAAAGTTAATGAAGAGACCAGTCTCTATGAACACTATAATGAAAGTATTGAGATTAACACACTAAATACTAATGATGAGATGAGAAATCATCTATTGAGCTATGCTGTCCTCATATTAGAAGCCAGCTTCCATGACGTGTGAGTTGAATGTAATGGAACTTTATACTGAGCGCTGATACACTAGCTATGAGCGGTGATACCTTCTTTCGGGAAGGGCGGAGGTTCATATAACTCTCATGAGCTGAGACTGTCCGGCATGCCGAGTATGGGTTTCATTAAATCTCCTAGTCTTCGAACCTATACTGCCAATATAGGGATCTGGCGGAGTTCAATTCCCATGTACGCTAGCATGTTTTGGGTCAATTTGGCCGCTGATTCCACCTCTATTCAGTGTGGGGGAGATAGTGGATTTCATGATGCTCACATGATCTATGTTGGTTAAAGTTAAAGTTCCCAATGAATGAATGAGGCCAGCCTAAAATGATGCACATAATGGAATGAATGGTACCAAAATTGTTAGAGGATGATTAGGAGGTGAGCTAGACTTAAGAAATGAAACTAGGTCATTCTTGATCATTGCACAGCGAACCCGATGAAAATCTTAAACTACATCCTAGGTATAGCTTGTGTTACCACAAGCCTATGAAAGAAATGAAATGAAGTACGGATGAATGAATGAAAAGACTCTATGTTATCTAAAGAAGGCTCCCTAGTTAAGTTCTCACATATTGAGCCCTCATTTTGAGAGGTCTTGATGTTAAATGCATGATTCCAAAGTCTCATGGAATATGAACGAATAATATGAAAAATGTTATGTGCTAGCATTATGTTATGTGCTATGTGCAAGATGTTATGTGTTCTGTGCAATATGATAAGTGTGATGATGCATTTTACTCTCATGGCATGACTTTCCTATTCAAAATATCGAAATCTCACTCACTCTCCTAATCAAAATTTTGAAAGTTCACTCACTTTCCTAATTCAAAATTTGAAAGCTCACTAACTTTCCTAATCCCAATTTGGCAAGTCCACTGACTTGACTTTCCATAATCATGTTGTTAGGAAAGAGTTGGTCTTAATCACGCATGTCCTTGGTGTGTGCTTGCATATACCCATACTTAGTACAAGTGTGCTAATCCCATACAATTCTACAATTTTAGGTGCAGGCACAGGTGGACGCTAGAGCTTACAAGTTGACGTTGCAGCTATCCGGACGTGGAGCTTTTATTTGGAATTAGTAGGCCCTCATGCTTTCGACGACGTCTATCGTTATTATCTATCTTAGATTTAGGCTATAGCTAGTGGAGCATGTTCCACTAGTGTTTCTTTCATTTTTTTTCAGACTTAGTATTGGTGTCGTTTTAGCAAAAATACGTTAATGCAATTATGAACTGTTTCTTTCATTTGATTGTCTCTATATTAGATGGTTAATTTGTGAACGCCTATGATGTTAAGTTTGAAATGTTTAGCATGAAATAAGAAACCAAAAAGTTCAAATTTCCCGTTAAAATTAACATAGATGAAGTAAGAATGACGTATGTAGGTTTGTCTGCGACCGCTGAGAGGTCAATTACGCCGGTCTCGTCTGGGGTCTAGATTCCGGTCGTGACATACTAGGTAAATAAGCAATGAACAAACCATGAAAAAGGAACATTTCGTAAATAGCATGCTTTTCATGAATTTTGATTAAAACATCATACTATAATCAAAAGAACAACATTTAACAACTTAGAAACACATAAGAAATCATTTAGGAAAATATTTACATTTTTAGGAAATGTTACAGTGAACTCACTTCACCGTTACAGTGAAGTTCCTTAACTTCACTTTGCACACCTTTTAGCATATAATTCCCTCACTAAAAAGCTATCCTAAGACTCACTTAAGTAAGACAAAGAGATACCGCCACACACCCTCCTTAAGCACACCTAAATGATTCTTAAGACCACCCATAATGAGATCAACATACATTTACAAGACATCAAACATATGAACATGAAATCCTCCTACCAAAGGTGATTCTAAGGTTCACTTGAGTGAATTGTGACGCGACCGCCCATAGCTTACACACACACTTAAAAGAACGTATAGACTACCTAGGATAAAATCATTCTCACTGAATACATCACACATACATAATATGACATCTATTTCCAAAGGCTATCAAAAGATCTACTTCAGTATATAAAGAAGATAACGTCCATGATTGACCTCTTCAAGAATGCCTATGTAATCCATGAGAACACCTAAGTTTGGATCATGTCTGCATAATCAACCATCTTCCCTAACTAGATTCATTCTTAAGACTTATCTAGGTAAGATAAGAAGTGACTATTCCTATTCCTCCTTCAGACCTTAACTAGACAACCCTTAGTTACTCTAGATAAGTACTTATTCATTAAACATACTTTATTAACTTAAATGATTACATTTATTAGTTATTTAAGAGACATTAAATAGCACAAGGACATTCAAGTAATGGTCTTGGGTAGGTTCTAGGGACTCCCACTAACACCTTCAAAGCCTATTGTGTAATGTCTAGATAGAGTCCCATACCACCACCTAAACTTCATAGAACTTCTCTAATGCTAGTAAATATTCCATATGATGAGAATAGGCAATAACCGACATAGACCTGGTAGAAAAGCATGGAATCCGGAGTTCTAACCTACTCCGATGAGGGTGTTCTACTCGCCAATGGTAGAACTTGGACAGATCCCATGAAGGCACATGGTTAAGGAATATGAAGGGTGTGGTTTGTAATCTAGTCTCATCCTTCAACTAGAAATACTTCCCTTACCATATTCACTCGGTGCTAGCCTTTGTTCTCATAGAGTAATTTTCATTAAAGGTTCGTATAAAGGTGTTCCATATCAAATTCATAACCCAATAACATTTACCCTACCAAAGAGGTCCTCATAGGGCTTTACTAAGGTTTGATATGATGTCGTTCCAGCCAATCATCCTTAAGTCTATCATTCCTTTACTTGTAGGATACCATTACGACTTTCGACTTCAACATTCATAACCTTACCACTAGGTTCAAGGTTTCACATAAAATACCCTCTTAACATCATTCAAGGTCATATGACATTCACGCATTCAAGACTAAAAGGCTTTAGAATCCTAAGTCAAGACATCTCATATTCATATTCATACATGCATCAAGTAAGGGACACAAGTCAACCAACACAAGATACAACATAGTTCACTTTAACAGATATTAGATATTAGTCTTGAGTCACGTAGGAATAACCATTATCATCTTTAAGTCATCCTATACACTACCATATAATTATCAATATAATACTTATAGACTAATATAGTCAAGTAGGAAGAACCATGCATCAACCCTAAGACTACACATAGAAGCACATACTCAGTCTACATGTTTTCCAAACATACATAGAAGGAACACATACTTTAACATTACTTCACATATATATAGATACGCTCATACTTTACATAAATAAACTACAAAAATCATCATAATACTTCAAGTAGTGTCGTCAAGGCCATGATCATCATATTGCATAAAATAACGCCGACAAGGCCACATCAATTCACATAGCACCGCCACCATAAGTGAATCATACAAATCATAACATAATGGAAGTCTAATTAACATAAAATAAAAAGAATTAGGGCAGCATACCCCCACTCCATCTTACCACTTCAATTTCAAGGCTAAATCATCCAATTCGATATCATAAGGCCCTTACCCATGGTCATAACCAACAATTCAATGAACTTATATCAATAATCAATGAAACTAGGTCCATTCAATACATATTCATCAATCTAATACAACCTAGGTATTAGTTTACCCCAATTATTACATCAATCAATTGAGCATAGAAAACTACCCTAGAATTCATGAGCCTTAAGTCGATATCAATTCAATAAGTCTTATATTCAATAGATCTATGAATATTCAATGCTTAATTATTAAAATTGTAACAGGCTATAAACCAATTAATCATAATCTATATATGAATCAACAACCCATAGAAATCTACACTTGAATTCATCAATATCAAAGCATGATCACATAATCCATATTTTAGTCAAATTGAGAGATTTAGAAGGTCAAGGGTTCATGGAGAGTTTCATTGGAAAACATCAATTATACATCAGTAATATCATATCTTAACATTTCAAAACCTTTCATGCAAGAACCAAAGACTTAGAGTATAAATTGGACTTTTTCATCTTTTTGAAATCGTTGAAAATCATATTTTAAGTTGGCTATAAGGTGATAGAAAGACTAAAAAGAAGAACTCACATACCTTTTTATAATAACCCAATGATAATTGAAGAATAAACTACATTGAAGAACTATCTTCAATCTCCATCTTCACCTTGAGCTCTCACAGAGGTTTTTGAAGAAACTTTGGGAGGGAATGTGTTTTGATTTATGTGTTAGGGTTTAAATGAGAGTTTATTCAGTTATATACTCTTAAAATACTCATAAACACTCAGGACAACCGTCCTCCTATTTTATAAGACTTGGGGTGAATTTCACAAAACCCCAAGTCTTAACAGAAAATTGCAGGTAGTTTCACAACACCATTGACGCCCTACCATCGACGGTCCTTAGGTGAGACCACACCCCATTGATGGGGTCTCGTGGTTTGCTCCTGCAGCTCCTCAACCTTCAGTCTTGCGGGATCCATTAACGCTACCCATCGATGTGTCATCTCCTGGTTGAGTGGCAGTCATTTGGGTCGTCATTTGGCGCTGCCTGGCAGTGTTGAACCCCAAGTTGGGGTCCTCCTTTAGGGACCCTTGTGGGTCCTAGGTGGAGCCGTACCCGAACGTTTCCAATCCAAATATGTTTGTATACAATTTTAAGACCTACTATATAAGTTTCCTCCAAAAAGAACACGTAAAACTTGACAAAAAATACATAGACAAGCAAGGTCGTTTCAACGCAAACTTTCCGAACGTCATTGACATTCTCGGACGTTTGACCTCCAAACTTCATGAAACTTGAAAAAATGCCTATAAAACATTATAATAACTTATTTAAGGACCATATAACCTGATGAATCACAGGTAAACACTTAAAACCACATATGAGGAACATAGGTGAGTTAGTCGTCGGACATCTTGGTCGTCCCTTGACGTTTGACTTCCAATGCACTTAATATCTTAGAAATTGCCTCAAAACCATATTATAAAACATTTTAGGACCTTAGAACATCATGACAACCATGTTAGGCTCTAGCTTCACCTAATTTATTTTCTGGGTCTTACAAAGTTACTAAAAGAGAAGCCTAAGCAAGCTTCAATATATGATAAGTGAGAAGTCTAAGTATACTTCAGTTAGTATAAATTAAAAATTTTCAATCCTATGTGATTTTCAACCAATAATATGTTATGATGAATGCTAAGTGCTTGTCTAAGTCCTGTTCGAGGATGACGATGCCAATTATATCCGGGGGTGCTCTTCGGATGTGAAAAACATGGTATCAGAGCATGAGGTTAAATAACCTAGGGTCGATATATAACTAAAAAAATTTATATAGTGTCTTATTAATCGTTGTATAGCGCACCACAATTGTGAATGACAATTTATGTGATGATTAGGAAAATTCTCTTTTCTTGTAAATCCTATCTCGTGCCTCTAGAGTCTTGACACTATGTGTCTTTTAATCATCTAATCCCTTTCTTGTGGTTATAGGATATGAACATTAGAAGGACAACGGCGTAAAGAGTGGGAGAAGAGATTAAGAATGCGAGAGCTCCTCTACAAGGCAATCGACTTCCTCCTCAAGAGAAAGTTGCTATGAATGATAAAGTTCCGATCAATCCTCCCAACATGAAGGCTGGTGAGGTACGGGCAGACCTTCTCCAAATGGACCAAGCCATCACTACTCAAGCTTAAGCCATTACGGTTCAATCTAACCAGGAGGTTGTACATCGAGAGAACTAACATGCTAATACTATGGCTACCCGTCTAAGAGATTTAATGAGGATGAATCCTACTATGTTCTTTGGATCCAAGGTTGATGAAGGCCCACAATACTTCCTTGATGAAGTCTATAAAATTTTGTTTTATATGGGGTGGGTACTACTGAAAAGGTCGAGCTTGCTGCCTATCAAATCAACGACATGGCTTAGATATGGTACAATCAATGAAAGCATAGTCCGGGCTTTAGGAGGTGGTCCCGTGACATAGGAGGTCTTCAAAAAAGCTTTTCTTGACAGATTCTTCCCAACGGAACAAAGGGAATCTAAGGTAGAGGAGTTTATCAACCTTCATCAAGAAGGTATGAGTGTTAAGGAATACTCCTTAAAGTTCATTAAGTTGTCCAAATATGCGTCCTCTTTGGTTTCGTATGCTAGGGATGTAATGAGCCATTATGTACAAGCGTGTCTGATGAGATTGAAGAAGAATGTCTTGCAACTATGCTTCATGACAATCTGGATCGTTCCAATTTGATGGTTCATGCACAACAAGTAGAAGAGATCCGTCTAAGGAAGAGGAATAGGGAAGTTAAGAAGGAAAGGTCTTTTGAAAGTGGTTCTTCTAAGAGTAGGCTTGATATTCAAGACAAACCTAAGTTCAAGAAGAGTATTTCAAACCAAGTTCCTTAAAATTTATCCAAGACTAGCAATTATAGAGTGTCTAACCCTAAAACTCAAAAGGGGAGAAATATTGATTAGCTAATAGAAAAACCAACTTGTGGAAATTGTGGTAAGAAACATGTGGGTGCATGCCTTGTTGGAGTGAATAGTTTTTATGGTTGTGGCAAAAGTGGGCATATGGTGAAAGAGTGTCCTGGTGTGAAGAGTAAAGAAAAGGGGAATATCCTAGTCCAATCAAGCATAACTAGCTCCGAAAATCCTAAAAGAAACCATTTTTATGCACTCAAGGCTAGGGGTGAGCAAGAGAGCTCTCCTTATGTGGTGACTGGTATGTTACAAGTCTTCTATATAAATGTTTAATTCTTTGCCTGATCCAGGTGCTACCCTTTCTTTTGTTACACCTTTGGTTTCTAGGAAGTTTGATACACTTCAGGATGATTGAACCCTTTTCAGTTTGTACCCAAATGGATGACTCCGTAGTTCCAAAAAGTGTCTATAGGAAATGTCATGTAATGGTGCCAAATAGTGACTCTTGTTGACTTGGTAGAACTTGACATGTTTGATTTTGATATCATTTTGGGTATGGATTGGCTTCATGCTTGTTTTGCTTCCATAGATTTTAAAACGAGGGTAGTGAAGTTTCAACTCCTAAATGAACCCATATTAGAGTGAAAGGGGAGAAATTCTATGTCAAGGGGTAAAATCATTTCTTGCTTGAAGTCTTGTAAGATGATATCCAAGGGTTGTCGATACCATGTGGTGAGGGTTAAAGATTTAGAATGTGAAACACCTTTTATTGAGTCGGTCCCCGTAGTGAGGGAATTATCGGAGGTTTTTCCTAATGACCTTCTAGAGTTCCTCCCAAATAGGAAATGGACTTTGCCATTAACTTCTTACCTAATACGAACCACATTTCGATTCCTCTATATCGGATGACTCTGGCCGAGATGAAAAATTTGAAGTTCCGCCTCAAATATTTACTAGACAAGAGTTTCATTGAACCTAGTATTTCTCCATGGGGTGCAATGGTCTTGTTTGTAAAGAAGAAGTATGGGCTCCTTAGGATGTGCTTTGATTGTTGTCAACTCAGTAAAGTCACCATAGAGAACAAGTATCCTTTTCCTCGGATTGATGATCTATTTTATCAACTCCAAGGTGCTATCTACTTTTACAAGATTGACTTAAGTTCGGGATTTTACAAACTTAGGGTGAGAGGTTAAGATGTTCCCGAGGCAGCTTTCCGAAATAGATATGGTCATTATGAATGTCTAGTGATCTCTTTTGGGTTTACAAATGCCCGAGATCATTTATAGACCTAATGAATAGAGTTTTTTGAGATTAGCTCGACTCATTTGTGATTGTTAATTAATGATATTTTGTTATACTCGAAGAATAAAAATGAGCATGAGAGTCATTTGAGGTTGGCCTTGCAAGTTTTCAAAGAACACCAACTTTATGTCAAATTTAGAAATTTTGGATTTTGGTTGAGGTTAGTTGCTTTTCTTGGCCATGTTATCTTTGGTGAGGGTGTAGAGGTCGATTCGAAGAAGACGGATGCGGTTAGAAATTGCCTTAGACATTTGACTTCGACTGACATACAAAGTTTTTTGGGTCTAGTTTGGTACTTTTGAAAGTTTGTTGACGCATTTGCATCTATTGATTGTCCTTTGGCACCTTTGTCTCAAAAGAAGGTGAAGTTTGAATGGTCGGAAGCTTGTGAAAAAGGTTTTTAAGAGTTGAAAGATAAGCTTACCTCCACTGCGGGTTGACCTTGCCTGAGGGTAATGAAGGGTTTGTGGTGTATTATGACGCTTCCCGAGTGGGCTTGGGATATGTCCGCATGTAGCATGGTAAATTAATAGCTTATGCCTCTAGGAAACTCAAAGTTCATGAAAAGAATTATCCAACTCATGACCTTAATTCAGCAGCCATAGTTTTTACATAGAAGATATGAAGACATTGCTTGTATGATGTGCATGTTGATGTGTTTACTGACCATAAGAGTCTTCAATATTTGTTTAAACAAAAGAAGTTCAATCTCTTACAGAAAATATCGTAAGAAATTTTGAAGGATTACGACATGAGTGTCCTTTACCACCGCGGAAAGGCCACTGGGTTGTGGATGCTTTGAGTCGTATGGCTATGGGTAGTGTATCGCATGTTGAAGAAGAGAAGAACGGATCTAGTGAAAGATGTTCATAGGTTTTCTCGGTTGGGTGTACGGGTAGAGGATTTTCCAAGTGGTGGTTTCATGGTCCATCATAACTCCGAGTCATCATTAGTTATTGAGGTGAGGAACATCTTTATCCTATATTGATTGACTTGAAGGAGTCAGCAATTGGTAAGCTCAATGAGTCATTCATCCAAGGGGAGGATGGTCTTCTTAAGTGCCAAGGAGACTATGTGTACCAAATGTTGAGGATTTGAGAAATAAAATTCCAGAAGAAGCCAATGTTTCCCATTACTCCATTCATTCGGATGCCACCAAAATGTATCATGACCTTTGGGAGGTCTATTGCTGGGATGGTTTAAAAAAGGACATAGCGGAGTTTGTTGCTAAGTTTCCAAATTGCCAACAAGTTAAAGCCGAGCATCTAAAACCGAGTGGTTTAACCCAAATCATGGATGTTCCTACTTGGAAGTGGCAAGACATCAATATGGACTTTCTTGTTGGGTTTCCTCGAACCTGAACACAAAATGATTCAATATGGGTTATTGTGGATAGGTTGACCAAATATGCCCACTTTATCCCCGTTAAGTCTACTTATACGGTCGAAGAGTATGCATGAATCCATATTAATGAGATCGTGAGTCTTCATGGGATTCCTTCGTCCATCATTTCGGATAAAGGTGCCCAATTCACTTCTTATTTTGGAAAGCTTTTCAAAAGGGTTTAGGTGCTGAAGTGAAACTTAGTACGCTTTTCATCCTCAGATAGATGGTCAAGCGGAAAGTACCATACAGACCCTAGAAGATATGTTAAGATCCTGTGTTATTGATTTTAAGGGAAGTTGGGATGATCACCTACCATTGATTGAGTTCTCTAACAACAATAGTTGCCATTCGAGCATCTCTATGGCAACTTTTGAAGCTCTTTATAGTAGAAGATGTAGGTCTCATGTTGGATGGTTTGAGA
Source organism: Solanum pennellii (assembly GCF_001406875.1). Classification (NCBI taxonomy): domain Eukaryota; kingdom Viridiplantae; phylum Streptophyta; class Magnoliopsida; order Solanales; family Solanaceae; genus Solanum; species Solanum pennellii. The sequence continues at coordinate 69,281,794 of NC_028646.1, forward strand.
CTGGTGAGTCTTCACTTCTTAGTCCCAAGATTATTTGTAAGGCTATAGGGAAAATTCGGGTCATAAGAGATAGATTGAAGACAACCTATAGTAGGAAAAAGTCTTATGTCGAAAATAGGAGAAGAAATCTTGAGTTTAAAATAGGTGATCACGTCTATTTGAAGATTTCACCTTTGAAAGGGGTGATGTGATTCGGTAAAAAGGGGAAGTATAGTCCCCGATATGTTTGTCCTTATGAGGTTTTACAACGGGTCCGAAAAGTTGCCTATGAACTTAAACTGCCTAATGAACTAGCTTCGGCTCATCCAGTGTTTCATGTTTCCATACTCAAGAAATGCATAGGCGACCCGGTGTCTATCCTACCTATTGAGGGTTTAAGGGTGGATGAGAACCTCTCATATGAAGAGGTTCTGGTTGAGATCCTTGATTTCCAAATCAACAAGTTGAGGAACAGAAGTTACCTACGTAAAAGTCCTAAGGATTACATCTTGTTGAGGATGCAACATGGGAGGCCGAAGCCGACATGAAGTCCCGCTGCCCTCATCTTTTTGCAACATGGGAGGCCGAAGTCCACATGAATTCCCGCTACCCTCATCTTTTTACTCCTTCAGGTTAGACAAACCTCTTAATAATGAATAATATGAAATTGACTTGTTTTCTAAATAGGTGCATGTTTTGGTAAAAGTTATACCAAATTAAGTTTTAAGAAAATGTCTTCATACTCTACTTTTGCACTTATATGAAATGTGTATGCATGTTGTCTTCAGGAGATTTTGTTGTTTTGGTGTTATCTTGAGAAGAGTGATAACATGGTTACTCTTTGATGTATTTTGAGCTCATGTTGATATTGAGAAGGTTGTTCCTCATAATTTTTGACACCAAATTTTTAACCTCCACAAATAGATGTTATTAATTATCGAGCTTCATCAATTTCAAACGATTTAAAATAGTTGGTCTTATAAAATTAAAATATACATATATATACATATTTTGCAAGTAATTTTAACTAGTCTTGTCGAATTTATAATGTCTAGATAATAAATTTGCTTTGCGTATAATTATTTTATAAATAGGGGAATTTGTCTCAAAAGATATTACTTTTTCGGTTACTTATTTTTCAGTTTAAATTATAGTTATAATTCTGAGTTAACCAGTTTGTAATTGAATTAATCATTTTATAATTAAGTTATTTATTTTATTTTTGTTAAGATTAAGAAGCTTTTAATTAATTTATGTAAATTCGTCTTGCTTAAATTGAGACGTAATTAAGCCATTAGATTAAATTTGATTATGATTGAAGTGAATTTGGGTATCGTTCCTCCTACTTCATCTTTTAAGACAAAAACTTTGGGGCCTTTATTTCGGCCAACTCTTTCAATTCAAGAAACCCTCCAGTCCATTTGCTTTTAATTTTGCCCAATTCCACAAGGGAATCCTATTTTCTTGCAGCAAATATGATAGGTACTGCCCAAATTTTAACCCCCCATTACCAATTTGATCCAGCCCACGCCTTTATATCCCTTGACCCGACCCAACCATTTTTCCCCTTTCAGAAAAGAAAATGAAAACCAGAACAAAAGTGAACCCAACAACGATAGCGCGCGTGAACGGTGAAATAAATCCGGTACGCGCCTCACCGCTCTTCACGTTATACACGGTGATAGACGGAAAAGCAGTGACAACAAAGGAAAGTACAATCCTTTATATCTTTACCCCCCCCCCATCCCTTTCCTTGCGTATGATTTTTAGCTGACAGAACCATGCGAAAACACCCTATTAGCGTGAGATTGCATGCCACATCAATCAAGGATGGTTGGAATCGATCAAAACCGTCTAGTCACCCTTTCTCTTTTTGGAATGGGACCAAAAATATCAGAAAAAGTTTGTTTTTGACAAAATAGTGAAAGATTTTTAAATTCATGTCCCCCCTCCCTTTCATTCATTTTTTATCCCCCCTTTTTCCGAGCCCTACTTCTACCTTGATAAATATTGGTTTTGTGGTTCACTGTTATGGGGGCAGAGGTTGGGGGAATTTTTCTTAGTCGGTGAACATTTTTTTTAGAGAAGTTTCTATGTGAGAAAGAGGAAACAACATGTAGAATTTTGGTTCGAGAAGGTTTGAGAAAAATAAAATATTAGAATGAAAAACTTAAGAAAAGAGAAAGTAAAAGGTACACAAAATATGTGGGTTTCAAGTAGTCCCAACTTCCAAACAAGTATTATAGTAGGCACCAGGTTGCCGAGTCCTTCTTATTGATCGTTGGAATTTCCGTAACTCGTGTGTCTGAAGGAAGCCGAAATCCCTCAGATCGTTGTCATCCCACTTCTCTGCAACTAGAAAGGTAAATGATCTTCCTCTAGCGTCTTTCATCTTCGTTTCTTTCGCTACTCCATTCCGTTAATGTTGCAAAAGTCTAGATTCTGTGGCTGGTTTCTGTTGATACATATCATTGAGGTTGGATAGATTTGAGTATATTATGCCTATATATATCTTATGCGACCTCATGGACATGATTAATTATTCAGCTGGTGTTGTCGATTCTGTGTTGGTTTTCTTTTTGGTGTTTATTTGTTGTGTATATCATTCATTTTTTTATATATATACTGAACATGCCCTTTGATGTTCATAAATTTTCAAGAATCATTTGGTCCTTCATCTTTAATTTATTATAATTGATGTTTTTGTCTTATAGATTTCCTTGTCTATTGTAGTAGTTTTCTCATTTATGAAACATAGTTTTAGCTGTTTTCTTGAGAGTTTGTGTCCCCATTGCCCAATGTGACTTGCTCAAGCGATTGTCGGCTCTCATGTTTCTCGTTTATGTCGTTTTCTTGTAATTTTCCCCCCATTTATTATATTAGAAACATCATCTTTTTTTGCGATTGTAAAGATTTAAAAGTCAATATGAAAATCTTACGTTTTTTAATACCATGTTCGGTCATTTTATATAATCGGGTTGCTTGCATTGCTAAAAAAAATCCCGAAGTATCTAACGCGCTGTCAATGGAAATAATGAGGAATTTTTCAACTGGAAAATCATGCTCGTTTGATGTCTAAAAAAAGGAGTAAATAGAAAAAATGTTAAAGTATTAAGATTTTTCTTGCTCATGTCTGTGTATTCTCATCCTACTTTATTGAGTTTGTCTCGGGAAATTCATGCTTGTGAAGTTTATTTTGTTTAACTGCATGAGGGCATGAAGTGTTCATCTCTATCTTACCATTCGAATTTCATTATCGATTAAGGTGGAAGAATTTTTTTTATATGCATTACTTTGATAAAAATTGAGTTAAATGTTTTGTTTTGTTGCGCTTTGTTTAAAGGATCTTTGATATTGTCTTAGCGTACATGTTCCATTCTGGAGTCTAGGGTCCTTAATCCATTTCCTCTCCATTCATTACTGCCACTAGATAATATACTGTTTCCTTAATTTCATTTGCTTTGCTTTCTGCCGAATCATTGCGGATCCATTGTCGTACATTATGTTTTATTGTGATTAAGTGTTCTGTTCAATTCTTCGTATAATTAGGTACTTATGTATATTATTTGTCCTTTGCATGTTAAACTCGACCGATTTCTTTATAAACCCTCGCCTCTCCTTGCGTCTCAAGAGAGCCAAAAAGGCTCAGAATTCCTTTACCCATTAAAACCCGACGTCCAGGTATCGAAGAGAAGAATTTGAACAAGATTAAAAAGCCAAAGAATTCAGACCAAAGAGTCCAACTTTTTTTAGAATGTCATATTTTTTTATTTTGGGGGTGTAACCCCTTGTCGTCTTTTATTATTTCTTGACTATTGTATGATTAGTTTAGGACAGGTACAAAATCAGTGGGTCAACCCAAAACTCCAAATACCTGTCCAAGTGAACAGAAACCAGATTTAGACCCAAATCTCTCTATCCCTCTTTTACTTTATCTATTATGTGTTTCGTTTTGTCGTTCGTAAAGGTTAGAGAACCCAAATCCCCGCAAGACGCTATTTTGTTTTAACGACTTAATTAAATCGATTAAGTAAATAAACCGAAAATAAATTTTGCAAGTCAAATCTCAGTTTGGTAGTAAATTAAATACCTCATTTTTCAAACAACTCTAAATATTTTTTATTTTAAAATTAAGTTAAAATCATTTTAGCTAAATAAATTAGTTTTTGGATGATGGCGATTTAGTGAATATTTTAGGTGCCGTAAAAACCTTCCTAAAATATAAATATGAATCCCCGAACCCCCATTAAGCATTTTCAATTCGCTTACTGTTTTAATCGATTGAAAATTGGTTTTCTTGACTTTTCTTGAAAAAGTAAGTAGCAACTCCAAACAAGTCAAAAACTTATTAAAACTATATTTTCTGAAAGAAATCTTGAGACAGAATGTCGACTCTGCTAGAGATTTAGAAGGATTCTAACCTTAAAACTAACATGTTTTAGCTATGTGAAATTAACTGTTTATTTGTTCATTTATCGCTTTATCAAAATTGTTGCACTTTCATGGCATAACATCTTCCGTCAAACGACGATTATTTTTTATTATCACTTAAAGGACGATTATGTGGGCTCAAAGTCATTCGTTAACCTAATCTTTCTCGGGGCACTCTGACGAATGTAGTTGGTTACTTGATAGTCAACGGTCGTTAACTGTTCCAGCCTAAGTATTCTGCTTGGGTCACCCTTTTACTATAAAAAAAAACCACTCCTATTCACACTAAGATAGAGCGAAATCAAATCCCTAAAGTAGCACATTGGCCAAAGATGACCCAACAACTAAGGGGTGTTGGACACATTAGAATGACTGCCCTGAGTCAAAAGAGCCCACGGCTCGACCGGATGATCATACTTATATGCTATTTGAAGGATGTTAGTGTGTTTGGAAGATTGTTGTGTCTTGGGGAAGGGTGGAAACTAACTATTTGTATATTTTTGTAGATGTCGAATCAATTCATAAGTTTCAAAATGGTCACTGAGACACCCAATATACTTTGTGTTTGGTGGAACAACCTCAAAGAATTTCAAAAGAGACAAATCTCGATTCACTTTGGCCACTTACCTTCGATAATGGACTTTAAGGTTTGACCCACGTTTATCGAGGTAATTATTTGGTTCTGGGACAACAAAGGGATGGTTTTACGATTTTGTGATATCGAAATAACACCAACAATAGAGGAGTTAAAAGATTGTTTGGATTCAATTGGAACGTGTGGCAAGAGTAAAAAATATCCAGATCATAACATCTTGCTACCATTTAGGCCGACTAGTGATAAATTGAAAGACATCTTACTGCTAGTGGACAGACTGGTTGGATGCTCAAAATATACCATTGATGAGATTTTTGAATGATAGGGGCACGACAACAATTTTAGGTTATTTCATAATCATAGTACTTGGAGACAAACTCAGACAATCGCGTTCTCCGCGTGCCTTTTAGGAATGATGGTGTTCCCTAAAGATTAAGGTAAAAAGATTGATATCCGGATTGTGATGGTTGTAGACTCTATCTTAAGAGGGATTGGAAAAGAAGAAGAAGCAAAGGAACACTACAGTTTGGCCCCGATTAGTTTGGGTGACATCTATCGATCTCTGAGTTTGTGTAAGAACGGATTCCAATTTTTCCAAGGGTGCAACGTTTTGCTTTAATGGTGGATGACTAAACTCTGTGTAAAAAAACGGCAACCAGCAACAGGAGTTGTCCAAGCCAACCCAGACGAGTCCCCTCGATAATTACATATTTTATCTAAGCATTTGCAAGTTCCCAATTCACACTATGAGAGAGGCATGAGCGAAAGTATTCAATAACCTGAGAGAAGAAGACATATAGTTGATGTTTCAGAACTTTATGTCAGAGAAGATATCGGCTCGAGGGACCAAACGTCCATTTTTGGTCCTTCCTGACACCAGAGGAATGCGACCCTACAATCGAACTGGGGTGATGCGGCAATTCAGCAGAAGACAAATCCCACCTGCTGAAGGGGATACTAGCTCCTTCGTCATTGATCACAACAGGTGTGTCAAGATACCTTTTGCCAAAACCATCCTCCAGGAATGGGACGGTAAGGTCAACATGAAAGGAAATATTGCTGAAAATAGGTATGAAGCTGGGTATGTCGGTGAATACAAAACATGGTTGCAGGATGATCTGCGTTGTGTGGTGAACCCAACACCAAGCTTGGGTCGAGAAATTGAGGACGTCCAAATGAGGCTCCAGATCCACGTTTATCATTTTCAGCAGGAATGGGAAAAAATCGAACAGGAATATCGACAAAGAGAGCAAGAGTACCAATCCAGGGAATTTGGAAGCCAAATGGCCTTAGTTGTGATGTCACAAGAGTTAACCGATGCGAGGGCCTGTTTGATGCGTCTAGATACAACCTAGATGAACACGTCATCACTCTTTGGACCATGCCTCCATCTTCCAAAGCTGTGTTTGCTGAGCCGTACGTGGTAAGAAGCAAATACATCATGTGTGAAGAGGTAGAAAAGGAAAGAGGAGAAGCAGGACCACAACTTTCTAATTCCCCTGTGTGGGATTGTTTTCTATTTGTATTTGCAGTGTATTCTCATTCCCAAAAATGTCTCCCCATTTTTATTAAAACTCTATAACAAATTCTATGATTATTTGTGAAACTTATTTTGGGGGGTGCAACAATCTTTATTAAATTACGCAATACATCCTTTAGATCTCTAGGCCTACCCTTCGCACATAGGGACACATTCATGATTAGGAGCGATATATGTGTTGTTAAATATTTATGTGATATGTTATTTTGAATAAGGGCATCGTTAAGCCACTCCTTTCCAGAATTTTCTGAAAAATATATACACAAGTCACTATTACAAAATGTTCGACACTATTTTTCGAGTTTTGAGTTTCCCAAACAAAAGAAAAACCCTATCACAAAATCCTAAACACTACTCTACCCTCTCATGAAAGGTGAGATCACAACTATGGACAAAGGAAAGAATATCAAGACTGAATCAACCGAAGAAAACATGATGGACATACAGAAGCAGCGCGGAAAGCGCCTATATGAGCTATTGTTTCCTCCTGAGAACCCCAAGTTAGAGAGCATCGAAGAAAGTTATGAGGAAGTGGTCACCCGCAAACCTTCTCTCAAAGGACATCTGGTAGAAGGGGACCAGAAAGTCACTCTTGAAGCATACCCACAAGAATACCGAACAAGGATGGAAACCATTTCGTGCACCCTCATTTTTTAGCACTATAGGTCGAGGCGTATGTTGAGGCCCGTTGAAAGAGAATCTTCCCAAGTGGAATTAGGGGACATCCGCAAGACTTGTGAGTTTTATCCCAACCAGAAAGGGCATACGATAGAGGAGTGCACAGATTTTAAGAAGGTGGTCCACCGTTTGCTCGATATGGGCAGTATTGCGAACAGTTGGGGTGACTGCATCATCCATAGTTTTCCCCATAATTATAAATTACCACACAACTTGATTAGAGGTCTCAAGGGTATTTGGCTTGTAACAGGGCTGAGGGAAAAGGTATGACAAATTTGACTTAGTGAATTCACCTTTTTAATGCATTGTTATACTCATCTTCACCTTATCTGATGTTCTTATCATTCTTTTCATTTGGAGACTCAATCTTCAATTTTGATTCAAATTTTATGAAACCCCTTTTATTTCATAAATACTTTATTTTTCAATCAATTTTCATGTTCTTGCTCTTTTTTATGAGGGGGGGGGGGTACTTATATTTTCTCTGAACGTCAAGGTTGAGGATCACTTTTATTTCTTCTCTTTCATATGACTTTTTTAATCCTTCCTTTCAACAATTTATCTTAGGCCCTAACTTGGGTTTTGCCTAAGTTGACTATTCAGAAAATTCAGTTTATAGAAAATGTTTTATGAATATAAGTTAGGGTAATAGGCTTCAATGAGGCTGGAAAAAAATAACATAGGCTCTAATGGTGCAAAGATGGTTACACACCCTCACAATGTAATCACAAAAGGTATGAAGATTCAATTTTCTTCTCAAAATTTATTCCCATTACCATCTCTTGCATTCACCAGGGCTAAAAAATTGACTAGTAAGAAAAACTCTAGAAATAATAATGCATGCTTTAAAGTAGGATCTCACCATACACGACACATCAAGTACATTCATCCTTCACAAGTATGCAAAATTAAGTAACTTGCATATGATGTTAATGGAAAGGCTTACATCAACACACAACTAGTCAACATAAAATTTCAAAGATCTTTCAATAGTATAGCAACACCGTTTTCCCCTTGTAACACCAATACAAAAAACATTTTTCATCAAGATCCCTATAAAAGACATAAATATTGGACAAAATGGATCCTTGAATATCCATAATAAAAACACAAGAAACATCAATATTTAAAAAACTCAGAAAATCATGGGTCAATTTATAGAGAAACAAACATGAAACTAAAAACAACCAAATGTAATAAAACAAAAATTCTAAAGTATCTAAATAAACAAAATACAATCAAATGAGAATATAGGACATGTTACCTTACCCGACCAAAAAGATACTAATAGTTTCATCAATACTAAAAATAAAAGTACTAAAGTAAGATCATTGAAAATTCCCCCTAGCAGGATATGCCCATGAATAAATCTGATCCTCTGGTTCTTAAGGTGTAACATTACCTTAAGCATAGGTAATCAACACATTAGGAAGAGGAAGACTTTAATCTGTTGGACAGACCCCATTAGTACCAATCATGGAGGTCTCCATACAAGATCTATCCAAAGTAGCATGTACTATCAACTCCAAGATACTCTATAACTCAGATAAGGCTTCTGCAGTCACCTACTCATAAGCCTTCAAAAACTCATCCTCATCCATCTTAGTAGCTGAATCATTTTCATGCTCATCAACTATCGACTCACCATCTACTGGGTGCTTAGCTATCCTAGAAGGTTTAGCTCCTATAAACATTGTCGAGGGTACAACACATGGAAATTGGGGTAAATTTACCTCCCCATAAAATAAAAATACTTTTGGACCTGAATGGGTTCACGTCTTCGCCAAAGCAGCTATATCACTTCTCAACTCGGTGAGCCCCAAAAACACTACCATCTTATCTCAATTACTCCTCGACTCTAGAGACGTTATCTAGACTCTCCCCATGGGAATCCATTGTAGCTTGATGTCTTAGAAATTCAATCCACATAGGGAACATGATAGCCCAAATAGACGTGATAATCATCTTGGGCACCTACTTCTCAAAGAGAGACACCCTAACATCCACTGAATGGGAAAGGTTGCCAATTCAACAGATCAAGGAATGTGTCAATGGAGGAATGTATGAAGAGGCAAGTATGGTAGTGGTAGATTACAATGGATAGAGAAGACACATAATGAAAGGGGAGCAATACCTAACGACTTCACAATATGAGCGGGATGAGAAACACTAATTCTAAGGTATTAGGTTGCACTACCAATGTGGTATTAGGTGATCCATGATTTTCTCTCTCTGCATCATCTCTCAAGTGATTGGCATCAATCCTTCGAATATCATTGGATAAGGCAGAGGTCACTCTAACATCAGTCCTCTCTCGAAATGGGACTCCTATCGCTTCACATAGCTCAGTGATCAATAAGGGGAATGGTAAGGAAGTCTATGCTGCCTATCTCGCATGAGCATTTCCTCCTCATAATTTTGCCCATGTGATCCCCTCATGATCAATTATGACCCACTAAGACTGCCTGATGGTTCTGGAGGGTCGACTCATTTTGAGAAGGCATGAGGTTGCTTCTAATGAATAAAAATAAAAAATGAGCCACTATGAATCGATAAGGCAAAGGTCAAGGAGGAGAGATACCTGAGGGATTTGTAATATCCTCGGGATAAGAAACACCGATTATAAGGTATTAGGATCCACTACAGAGGTGGTATTAGGTGATGACAACTTCTTTCTTGCCGCATCATCTCTCAAGTAGTTAGCTCGATCCTTCAAATAATGTTGGATAAGGCTGGGGTCACTCTAACATAAATCCCCTCTTTAAATGGGACTCTCGCTGCTTCACATATTTGAGTGATCAATACAGAGAATGGTAAGGAAGTCTGTGTTGCCTAGCTCACATGAGCATTTCCTCCTCAATAATTTGGCCATGTGATCTCCTCCTAATCAATGATAGTCCCACAATGATAGCCTTTTGGTGTCGGAGGGTTTACTTGTTTTTAGAAGGCATGACATTGCTTCTGATGAATACTTTCACGACCCGGATTCTTGAATCCGAATTGCAACTGGGGTCGTTGACCTATTAGAGGTCGCAGACAAGCCTATTCTTGCATTCATCACATTCATCTACTTAAATTTGCAGAAAGTTTAAAACTTTTTAAATGTATGAAACATACATAGACTTCATATAATTATTAACTAGTTACATAATATACTAAGCTCAAAGAAAAGGAATAGCCATCTATCATAAAGAATCAATTCTAAGGGAGAATCAATATATCATAAATAAGTTTGCCAAACACGGCCTTATTACAAAAGATTCGAAAAGATAGTATCTGAAAGAAATGCTAGGGAAAAATCAACTAGTTATGTCTAATACTAGGCTAGACTAAAACTGTAGCATCCTCGAAATCAAGAGGACCTACCAAATGGTCTGGAGAAAGCTGATGTACAAACCGCTGCAATAAATCTTCAATCTTCTTGGTAACCTGCACCTATAAAAATAGTAAATTGTATAGGTTTAGTACACCAGTTGTACTAAGCATGGGTGTATGCACACATACAAATAAGGCTATGCATGATCAAGGAAAACTCTTCCTAAAAAACATGCCATTTCTTGAAAGTGAGGTCAGTAGACTTTCCTAATTAGTTAGTTGTCAATTGTGGTGTGAATATGATGTATTTTAATGCATTCAAAGCACACAACTAATTTTCTATATGATCACAAGACAATAGAATCATCAACATAATTTTAGAACAACTAGAGCGAAGATTTGATATTTTGACCCTCTTGAACCCGAGAGCTCCTCTCTGTATACTTAGTTTATTTTTAAGTCTTTTTCTTCTTCATGTTGTGTAGTTCAATAATTCCTTTATTCCTATGTTTTACTTACAAGTCCAATAATTCTTTGTAGTCCCACACCAACAATGAATCAAGTAAGTATTTCAAGAGATTAAGAAAATTATTTAACTACAATTTGGGGAATAAAATCTTCATAAACCAATCATTAGTGACTATATCTATTATTGTATGATTGTCCTAATCTAAGAAGTCATTATAAGCCAATCTTATTTGACTAAGATCCTTTACCAATAATATAAAGTCATTACAAGACAATCTAGTTGTCTTTATCATTTTCATAACATGAGGATTCATTATTAGCTATGCCCTTTTCTTATTGTCATATTCATTGGACATGATTGGACTATCCTTACAACAACTCATTCATTACAAAAAAGTATTCATTAATAATTCATAAGCCAGTCTCTATTGGCTATGCCACTTATTTCATCATTTTCATATTAGGGAAGTTATGAAGCTTTGATTTGCTATTATGTTTGTACTCCCCTTTATTGGCATTATATAACAAGTCATTATAAGCCAATTTATTTTGGCTCCACCCATTATTTGCTGAAACTTCATAAGTATTGATATTGGCAATTGACATACTTAAGCTCTTCTTCATAGCTCACTTTTAACATTCGTTCCATCATCATTCTTTGTTGCTTTCATAGAGACATCTTTAGAAGTAAGATCATGCGAGCTAACATGAAATCAAGTATCTTCCCCACACCGAAAATACGTGATTCACCGGTTAAAATGAATCTAGGTCATGTGAGCTACTCATGAAATCCAGTGTCTACCCCACAACGAAAAGGGGTGATTCCCGGCTAAGGCAAATCCATCTCAAATTTTTACCCCACATCGAAAGGGGTGGCTCACCGCTATAGTGAACAATGAATATTCTTTTGAGCATTAACCAACATAGATCATGTGAGATGAACATGTAATCCTGTTTCTACCCCACACCGAAAAGAGGTGATCTCACTGGCCGAGGTGAGATCGAGACATACCTAGCTCTCTTAGTTGGAAACCACAGGCTACTTCCTATGTTGGGTAGACATAGTTCGAAGACTAGGGACTTAAGGAGACTACTTATGCACCTCGGTGTAGCCTCTTCATATGAAACTTACAGGTGCAAGCACATGCTCATAACTAGTCTATCGGTGTTTTGCTCACTTTCATTATCTTCTTTATCTTTCAGTGTGGACTCAAACATTATGGAAGCTTGCTTCTAGATAGAGATTTACTTACTCTATTGATGACTAGTCATCCCGACATTACATTGGTGAAATGTGAATTATCCTTACATATCATCCTTTGGTGTTAATGAGACTAGTCTCACACATTCTAACACCGTCATTCGTGAATATTTTTAACATTGTAGCTTCGGTGTAAGTGAGGCTTATCTAACTTCTTTTATCACCTCAATCTTGTCACTTTCTTAACATAGACATCTTTAGTTATGTTATTACCCACGTTACTTGCTTACTTTTGTTAGTATCTTCATATCATCGTTTATGGATGATGAGCACTTCATTCAATGAGTTACATATGTTCATGGTTCATTCTTTTAGAGTATGTCGGGAGTTGGCCCAATGAATGGCATGCCCTTGAATATGGATTCATTGAATTACTTTATAAGTACTGGTGATTGTCATTTCCTTATTTTGGCTACATATTATTGGCATATGCTTTAGTATTTGCTAAACAATTTTGGAAAGGATTACATAACCATCTTTGTTGGAATAGGCCCATTTACATTCATTAATGTATAGTTTGGTATGTATGAACCATTAGCCAATATTTTAATCATTTAACATAAATTTATAGACATTTTCATGCATCCTTTTGGGACAATGTACTGTTACCCAAATTATTGGCATAAGATAAGCATTGCACTCAAGACTTGATTTCATGTAGGTCCTTTTAACCAATCTTATAGTTCATAACTTTAGGGATAACATTTTTAAACATCTTGGACAGCATCATATTAACATTTGACGAATATAACATCTTCATAACTTCACAACAACAGCAAGTCAACATTCCGACAATAACATAAAAACTTAAACATTTACGGACGTAACTAGCATATCCTCGATTCTTAATTCACGTTGGTAACATTTAACTTCATACGATTAAAATTTCATGAGTTCATTAGACATTCATAATTCAAGAACCCTACACATTAATATCATACAGAACCACATACTAAAAACATGATCTCTAACCTTTTCAACATTGAAATCGTACAAGGATACTAGGGAAAGGAAGTTCGACGAGAACGATGGGAACAACCCTAGTTTTCAAGATCACATGAATCGTCCAAAAGAAAGTAATCTTGGAGAAAAAATTCAAGGAGGAAAACCCATACCTTATGTAGAACCTAACCTATGAATACCACCTTGAATGAAACCTTGAAGGAACCTTGAAATTGCCCTAGAGAAATAGATATACTTTCCGCCTTTTTCTTTCGTTCGTTGTTTTCTGAATTGCGTTTGGAAAATCATAGTGTTTTTACGTGAGTATAAGTCATAGGAACTGATATTTACTTATTCAACTAAGGTTTAATAGGTTAATTAAATAAATCAATTAACTAATTACTAAAAATCCCCTCCTAGTTTGACTAGAAATCGGAAAACACAACACTTAGTCAAATCTGAAATGTTTCCTAAGATTTTCATTTTTCCCCTTTAAATTAATAAATTACATGGAAAATTTAATTATTTAAGGGACCTAGGGTAATTAAAAGAGTACTCCTAGGTCATTGGAATCATAACTAACCCTTTTGGATCATCCTTGGTTAAGTACTAGGATGTTTCTTGAGTTATACTAGGTTAGTCTAAGAATTTCGATTTGACCCCATTAATTTAATTAATTAAATTGATAATTTAATTAATAAAGTTACCTAGGGTAATTACTAAAGTACCGTAAGTATTTATAACCATAACTAACCATTTGGGCCATCCTAGGTTATGTGATAGGTTGTCTTTTTCTTGTCTTACCCGAAATATAGAAATTGCTTTGTGATTTCGGTTTTGCCCTTTTAATGTAATTAATTATTCTTATAAAATAATTAATTAAGTAGTCTTGGGTAATTACTAAAGTATACCTATCTTGTTAGGACTATAACAAACCCTTTGGACAATCCTAGGTTAGGTACTAGGTTGTCTCTTTAACTAGTTACTAGGTTAGTGTTCACAAGGTTTGGTCTTAGGTTGTCGGGTGCACTAGTTGGTCGATTTCGGTTAGTACTAGGTTACTTAGTTATTTAGGGAAGTAGTTTAGAGTCTAGAATTAGTTATAGAGCTAGTCCACACATGGGTGAACCCATGTGCACGCCTGCACCCCTAACTACCCTAACCAAATTCGGTTAGGGTTGTCCCCTCTTGGCCGTTTCTCCCCATGTGCTTGCACATGGGTTGCTTGTAAATTCCTAACTAACTATTATTGATGTACTATTTGGAATATTTACTTATTGTCCCAAGGATCCTCACTATGTCCTTGGGCACTGCTTAATCTAAATGATCATTTTAATTGATCATGTGCCATGGTATCTAGGCTTGACATTTGGATGCCTCATACCCAAAGTGTTGATATAGTTGATATGGTTGAATACTTAGCTTAGGGTATTACTTGCAGGTACATTTCATGGACAAGCTTATTAATGTTAGGAAATTGGCTAACACCCCTTTAAGCAAATATTTTCTACTATGCCCAATAATTTTCTTATTTGGGTATTATATTGAAACTGACTAATACCCCTTAGTAAATTTTCAATGCTATGCCCAATATTTCTCAATATTGGGCATTGGAATGCCTATGTATCTCAAATACGCATTCTTAAAGACCTGTTGGGCTCTTCACTAGAAATCTAATTTTCCAGAATATTACATTATCCCCCCTCCCTTAGGAACATTCGTCCCCGTATGACACTACACATCATTTTACACAAAGAGGGTGATTTTCGAAAGTTACTTTAACATGCTTAAACATTTATCTTTTGTGAATATCTGATTCACTCTTATTTGGATGATGCACAACATTCAAGCTTACCTGAAACTTCACATTTTAGATTGGGGAACTTACTTCTCAATCACACCTAACTTAATGCACATCACAACTCATGCAACACAAAAAATATGTCTATGCTATACAAAAATAGCATCATGAATTCAAACATGACTTCATTTTAGCTCATATAGTGCAATTATTAAAGCATATGATTAGCGACTTACAACACCAAATCGACCAATGCACTAAAACGTAGAGTTTCTTACACAAAAACCAGACCTAGGAAGAGTACACCTAACTTTAAGAACTTAACAAATGAGGGTAGCAGGATCTCGTATCGGCCTCGGCCTCCAACGTTGCTCCCTCAAAAAGGTGGTTCCTCCATACACCCTTACAGTGGATACCTCTTGTTCCTCAACCGTTTCACTTGGTGCTCTAAAATTTCAACGGGAACCTCTTCGTAAGAAAGGTTATCATCGACTCCTAGAACCTTAGATATCATCTTGTTGGCCTTAATATTTGAACCTAATGATGCCCAACTTAATTTCAAAGGGACTTTCCACTATGCCATCTATTTTTCTACATACTCCTTCGGCCCTAACACTGTCTCCTATGGGAGTACTTACTAGAAATGGTTCATGTAATATCTCAGGAAGTAACTCAAATTTACTAGACACTAAAGGAGTAACAAAATACAAGGTAGATCCTTGATCTAATAATGCATAAACAGGAAAGGAAAAAGACAAGCAACTTATCGGTATCCATATCCGCGGACTTCTCTTTTTCCTCTCTTCCTTTCAACAGATAGAACCGGTTTCTCTTGGGGGTTTGACTGTTGCATTAAGATTCGGAAGAGGCTAAGCATCTGTTCTTTCCTGATTTCTTACATGTGGGCAGTCCCTGACTATATGCCCACTCTTGTTGCACCCATAGGAGGCATTATTACCTAGCAAACACTCACCTCCATGCGAACGACCACACTTATCACACGAATTGCTATCTCGTTGGGAATTTCTAATGTTGCCCTCGTTGGCATTTAAACTCAAGTCTCCATTTAAACCATGTAGCCATAATGGGAATTGACGGGTCATACTTTTTAGATGATCACGTAGGATAGTATTTGCGAAACATGAGGTAATACATTGTATCATCACTTAGTCTCAAAGTGATGGTTGTCGGTTAGAGAATCTTCTGTAGAAACTATATTACTCTCATATATAATTAAATTTGAGTTTATTATTGTTATATCTTTAATGAACTAAGACTTACACTGTTTTATCAGTTTTACATATATATATGTTGCATCATCCTTATTGCTTTATATTGAGTTGTTATCTTATGAGTTGATTAGAGCCAAGGTAAGATCATCCTTAGTCCATTTAAAGCAATATAATTGTGTTTATCTTAACAACTCCTATACTCGTACATTCAATATTCTGATGTCAATTCGCCTCCATCATTTTATGATGCAGACGCAGGTAACCATGATCAACACACATCACATCATTGATCGAGGTTAACAGTTCACAGTCATTAGGTGAGCCTCCTTGCATTTTGGAGGACATCTTTTTATTTTCTTTTTTCTATCTTAGTTATTAGGATGTTGTGTGGTTGGTCCCAACATCCATCTCACTCAATTTAGAGGCTTCATACAAGATGTAGTAGTCTAATTATGGAGTCTCCTTTACTTTATATTTCATATGTTCAAGTTTTATGATTTGAATGCAATTTTTGGCAAAGACAGTTATCTAAGTATTTTGATGAGAATGTTTTCAATTCTTAATTTGAGATGAGAAAGTCTTCCTCTGAATTGAGTAAGCCAGGTCAGGGGTTCTCTTGGTGGCCAGTAATGGTCATCGAGTGTTGGCCACATCCAGGGTGTAGGCTGCGGGCGTGACATTCATATTCTCATCAACCTTCAAAGATTCCTTCTCAACAACCTCACTTCTCCATAAGGCCTTTATTGATGCGACCTCCTTTGTTCTAAACTTGCAAACCTAACAATCAAGAATGTTAATAGGAATCTTCTTATAAGATAGGATTCCCTCGAAACTATTATTCTTGGTAGGAATGATAAGAGAAGGATCACTCAAACATTTCTTTGAATAAAGATGTGAAATACGGGATGAACTACATCTAACTCTAACGGTATCTCAAAGTCATACATTACTAAAACACTTAGATATCCTCTAAGTAACAATGTATCGGGACTTAATTTTTATTTTTTATCAGATATGATAATGCCCTTCATAGGTGAAACCATCATATATACCTAATCACCAATGTGAAACACCAAATTACTTTATCTAACATATTTATAAGATTTATGTTTTTTATCAAATATCACAATGCCCTTCATAGGTGAAACCTTCATATATACCTAATCACCAATGCAAACACCAAATCTCTTTATCTAACATATTTATAGGATTTATGATGGCTCTATGTTATTTTTAATCTCTTAGAATATTTTTACCTACTTCATGGATGGTCCTAAAAACTCAACTTTATCAACCTTAAACCAGCCAATAGGAGATCTACACCTTCATCCATAAAGATCCTCATAAGGAGCCCTTTGAATACTGCATTAATAGTTGTTATTGTGTATTAACTCAATAAGAGGCAATTGGTCATCCCAATTCCCTTTGAAGTGCTACACAAATGCTCTCAATATATCCTCTTAGGTCGGAATATTGCTCTCATAAGGATGAAAAGTTGTATCAAGGTTAACATTTGAACCCAATTTTTTAAAAAATACTTCCGAAATTGAGAGGTAACTTAGAACCTCTATCCAAAGATGATGGATAAGGAAACTCCATGAATTCAAACTATCACATGAGTGTGCGTGAAAGGACCCAAAACCGAATGGCCTCACATACCTTGATAGAGATCATCCCCGACGAAATCCATGCAATGATCTTGGCGTTCTTGGACGATTCTTGGTCTTCCCCTTTTTTTCTCTTTTTCTCCCAATCCCTAAGGGTTCTAATTTTTTGAAACTTATTTGGGACTTGTTTTACCCCTAATATAACCTTTAAACGAATTAGGAAACACTAGGGTTGAAGGACAACATTTCCCTTACTAAAATCCAGTGTTGACTTTCATTAGTCAAATAGCCGAACTTCTGAAAGTCATATATCCCTCATACGAACTGGGAATTTCGCAAAATTGGTGTTGTTGGAAATGTATTCCCAAGATCTTTCCATACATATGAATAACTCATCGAAACTTTTCATGAGCTGGAAGTTATGACCGTTTGAAAATCGCCAAAACTCACTATTGAAATCTTTAAATTTTTTAGATTTTTTTCTTACTCTAAAAATTGATTATTCTTGTTTTTCTTAGCTTGACCTTAGTTAATTCAAGTTACGAGATGTTACAATATCTCCCCCTTGGGAACATTTATCACATCCCAAGACCACACCCTAGAAATTTAGGGTACAATCTCGGATTGTAACCGGCGTACTCGACCTCTCGGAGGTCTTATACAAGCCCTTTCATATCATTCATCGCATAAACATAGTGAAAAGTGGTGCGGAATTAAAACTTTTTACAAAACATAATATAGTTTTCAAAATCTCTTTCATATAAAAGTAATAGAAAATACTAAGTCTCAATCACATCATCTTAAGACACAACAATACTTCCGACATGGACCATACTTCAATATACGAATAAAGAAGTACTTAGTCTATTACAATACTTTGAATGAAAACATAAAAGACATATATGACCTCGAGTCAAGTGAGGACATACTTCAACTTCTCTTGAATAACCTTCTAAGTCCAAGTCTTCACTTCTCAAAGCTCCTTACCTACCGTGAACGATATAGATAGATAAAAGCATCGAGTTAGTACAACCACATGGACTAAGTATGGCTTTATGCATAAAAATCATGAAAACGGACTTTTATTGGAAATATGCATCTTTTCATTTTTAAATCATATTTTAATCATAATAACATCATTAATGAATTTATAAACACATAAGATAATAATTAATTAACAATATCAAATTTAGGCATCACTTTCTAGTAAGTTCAATTCACTTTACTGTGAATTGACTGCACTGTTTCAATTACTTACTAACCCCTTTAATAACCAACTTCTAGCATGTAATTTATCCACTTAAAGTCATCCTAAGATTAAGTTAAGTCACACAAAGAAAGACCGCCCATACACCCTCTCTAGATGTGCATAAACGATCCATAGGATTACTTATAATGAGTCACATACACACTTCAAGACATCAAACATATCAGCATATAAACACTATGACATTTCCTGATCAAAGGCTATCAAAAGACTTACTTAAGTAGGTGAAGAAGATAATGTACATGATTGACCTCTTCAAGACTACCTAAATCATCCTTATGACTTCCTAAATTTGTATCATGCCCACATAATCAACATCTTCCCTAATTAGAGTCATTCTTAAGACTCATCTAGGTAAGATACAAAGTGACCATTACTATGCCCCCTTCACACCTTAACTAGAAAACCCTTAACTACTATAGATATGTACTTATTCCTTTTACATAATCCATAACGTAAGTCATTAGTTCATTAAGACTCGTACATCACATAAAGGACAGTAAAATAATGGTCTTAGACAAGACCTAGGAACTCCACATAACACCTTCAAAGTCTATTGTGCAATCTCTAGATAGAGTCCCATACAATCACCTAAACTCCATAAACCCCTCTAATGCTAATAGGTATTCCATATGATGATTAAAGGCAATAACCAACATAGACCATTATAGCTAGACATGAAATCCGGAGTTCTATCCTTCTCCGATGAGGTTGTTGTACTTGCCAATGGTAGAACTTAGACACATCCCATGTAGGCACATGGTTAAGGAATATGAAGGCCATGCTTTGTAATCTAGTCTCATACTTAACTAGAACTACTTTCCCTTACAATACTCACTCGGTGCTAGCCTTCTTTCTCATAAAGAATTTCCTACATTATGTTCACATAAAAGGGTTCCATAACAAGTTCATAACCCAATCACATTTACCCTACAAAGGAAGGTCCACTAGGGCTACCTCCCAATGGTGACAAGAAGCTCATTATGACTTTCCTAAGGATTAATATTATGTCGTTCCAGCCAACTGACCTTAAGTCCATCATTCCTTTAATTAGAAGGATACCATTACGGCTTACGCTTGAACAAACTTAACCTTACCCTTAAGTCAAGATTTTCACATAATAGACTCTCATATCATCATTTAAGGTAACATATCATTCATATATTCAAGACTAAGAGTTCTAACACCCTAAATCAAGACATCACATACTGATAATCATATATACATCAATCAAGGTACACAAGTCAACCAAGACAAGATACCACATACTTCACTTTTAAATAATAATGCAAGTAATCCTAGAAAAACCTAGAAACAATCTAATATCTTCAAGTCATCCTATATATCTTCATAACATCATAAATGAACTCCACATAGACTCACAAATCCACATAGGAATAAACAAGACTTAGCCCTAACACTATACTCATAATGTCAAAGTCATAGTCTAAAATGATCACTTAAGGAAACATAAGTAGAAGAACACACATATGACTTCACATGTACAAATATAATGTCATGTTTCACATAATAAACTACCCAAATAGTCACATTGCTTTAAGTAGTTGCCAATAAGGCCATGCTCATCATATTGCATAAAGTAACATCGACAAGGCCACGTCAATTGCAACTAAAACACATAACACCACCACAATAAATGGACCATACAAATCCCAATAGAATCGAAGTTTAATTAATATCAAATTAAAGAATAGGCCAGCATACCTTCATACCATCTTCCACACTTCAATTCAATGCCAAATCAACCAATTCAACATCACAAGGCCATTACCCATGGCCATGAACAATAATTCAAAGCAATAACCATAAAACTAAATAAATCTATATCTATTAAATCTAGGTTTAACAATCTAATATCAATTATATATCAATTGAATACAATTCTTATATCATTAGAAAGCCCGTAAGAAACTACATAACAATTCAACAATATTAGCTTAATATCAAGTAACTCAACAAGTAGTCATAACTAGGGTTCATCAATTTACATGGTTTCATAGGTAATTTAGATTTAAATCATAATTACAATATCAATTATATCGTAATTCAAAATTTAGAAATCATTTATGAAAGAACCCATGGTAGAATTTCGAAATTGGACAATTGACTTTAGAAAACTTTGAAAAATATTTTGAGAGTTGGGCTCCTTCCAACTTGATTCAATTCAGCCAATTTGTTTTATGTGCATTAAACTCTTCAAGTTCTTGATGAAAAGTTGTGAAATTCTTGGGGTTGACTTGTAATTGATCTGTAGTAGTTTTGATTCATGTTCCTAGATTGTTTTCGAGTCTAAACTATTGGGTAATGAGTTATTCAGGGATCCTGAGGGTTTGGGGTGGCAACAATGGGTGTTTTGAATATTTAAAGATGAGAAATGGAGAACTAAAGTCGCAGGTCCCATCAAACACCCCTTGGGGCGCTGGGCCTACCAGAGCTCCTCAGAGAAGCTTGTGTTTGACAACACTTGCATGTCGCGCCTCTCAGAGCACCCCTTACAAAGGTTTGCACTGAAGTACATTGCGCCAAGACCCCCTGGAGACCCCGTTCTTCCCCTATCTTTTTGTACTAGCTCCTAAATGAAGTACCTTTCATTCTAGTTGATTCTAACATTGTAAAGTGCATCTAAACATCATGAAATCATCCCTAAACATAAGATCATGATCAAGGAATCAATAATTCAATTTAAGGGAAACTAATATCAAAGTCAAAGAATTTAAGAGTAAAGTTTATAAGTTAAGAAGCAAGTCGAAGTGAGTTATTAAATTTTTCAAAGACTCTCAAACAATCACTTTAACTTAGTTTTAACGCTCATGTTACAAGTTGAGCAAAGAAAAAACAGTTGAGTTAAATTCTTAAAAGCTATAAGGTGACTAAGTATTCCATAATATTTAAATTTCAAGTTAAGTAAAGAGAAAGAGTTGAGTTCATTTCTAAAAGGCTATAAGGGAACTCCGTATTACCTAAAGGATTTTTACAAATGTTTAACATTTAAGTTAAAAAGGAAACTAAGAGTTCCAAAATAATTTTAAACAAAAAGGGGATCATTTATTCCTAAAGAAAATTTTTAAAGCTAAAAGGTTCAGTAAATTATCTCAACCCAAAGGAAGGAAGTTTTACTAAAAATATGAGCTAAAGTATATTTTTGGAGTAGTATTGAGCACCGATGTGGGGATGAGAGTTCATATAACAAGGCCAATGGAATCACTATATCATAATTTATCACTAGTTCATAGCTTAAGATAAGAGACTTAGGTCAAATTTGTAATCTAGATCAATTACTCAAGAACTAGCATAATTGGACTACAATTAATTATAATCTATCAGTAATTTATAAAATAACATCATCTAGTAGTAATTCAACCAATAACAAAGTCAATTGAACCAACATTACACAATTCATATTAAGATCACAACCTAGGGTTAAGGGGAATAGGTTATGTTCTACAAAGTAGACCAATACATCAAGATAATACATGTTAATTTATCCATAATATCCAAAAAAAAGTCATAAAAAAATAATTCACAAGATCAATTTCGAAATTGGAGAAGACCCACTTGAATTTCATACTTTTGAAACCAATTTGATGGAACCCTTTGGGGAAAAAAGTCCCAAAGGTGAAAGAAATCTCATACCTTAATGTTTGATGAATATTGAAGGATAAACCTTTGTGATTTAAGCCCTATAACCCACCTTTACCTTGTCTCCTATGGAGTTTCTCAACTTGAGAGAGAAAGAAGAGAGAAGGAAGAGAGATTCGGGTTTGTGAATTATGAGACCTTAGTTTAGACTAATTAGCTTAGGGGCTTTATATAGGTTTTTATTTAAATTAACTAGACCTACCCTAACAACTAATTAACCTCCTTAATAAGACAACTAATTAAATGAATTAAATCAAAACATGCAGCAAAAACTCAGACCTCAGAGACGGAACCCCGTCCACGACCTTTGTGTCGATCGACGGACAAAGGACCAACCGTCCTGTTGGTCCGTCCGTAAGTAAGAGGCTGTGAAAAACAGGCTCTTCTTGAATTTGAATATGTTTTCAATGATGGTGGCCATCAACGCCCCTTTGATTGACACACGCCTCGTCGATTACACTCGTCTGTGCACACTGCCTTTTGGCAACTTCTTGCCAAAATGCAAGAGTCCTGCTCAAGGGCCCTTGGTTGGTCCTTCGGGCGTCATGCCTGGACATTTCGACCTTAAACTAACTTTAATTCGTGTTAGAGACCCTTGCACCAATTTTCAACATTTTCTGACTCCTAAAAGCTAGTCAAATAGGCTTAGGCATCCTAGTACCTCATTGAACTATTTTTCGGACGCCATGGACGTTCTTTAACATTTTTGTTTCTAAGCCTATGAAATGAATTATATACATTAAAATAGTCCTTAAAATAGTGTCTAAAACTTTTTACATCAAGGTTAGTCTCTAGAACATGTCTTAGATTTTCGAAGTGTTACACTAGAGATAAAAATACATTGGCTCACCCTTCACACTTAGAAAGAAAATCATATTCAGTAAAATAACAATCTGAATATGCTCGGCAGTCTGTTACTATTTCTAGTCTTTCTTACTTTTTTATTGTGCCATCAAGGTATTGTTCCCCTTTTCTTCAGCCAATCAATCTCCACTTTATGTAAAATTTCTTCACATTTCTAGGTTTAGCGTCATATTGTCTTCTTATTACTTCTTCAATAAATGCAACTAACTATCAAATTTTTAATTTTATGTAATTCATCTTGGAAGAAATGGTGTCACAACCATTCCTCATCGTTCTCTATACAATCTTCATGTTATCCACATGTGCCCTGGTGTCAAAGACCAGATTTGATGTTTATGGATCATTTCCCAGAGTTTTTGCCAAACAAATTAAGGTAAATGATTTTGTTTCTCTTGTTGTGTTAACTTTCATTCCTCTGTAATATTCCATCAGTCATGAACTTTACTGAAAAATACTGTAACACCCCGTATTCTACGTATACTAGTTCTATTTATATGACACTTATGTATTACCTTGCAGTATAGTTATGAACTTGGTTTTCTATGCGACAAGTGACAATAGAATAAATTTGAAGTAAACTGTCCATAGATTTTGGTGCGACACAATTAAGTAGACGTCGATGGAAGTATTTACAATTGAGATCATAAGGTTGTATTTGAGTGTAGAGTTGAAATTGACATAATGTAAATAAATTTTAAGTAAAGCTAAAGGTATTAAGATCTAGAAATGGAATAAAATATTGAGGTGCTTGCTTGACTTCACTAAGCTAGTAGGTGACAAGTAGGCGCATCACCTACTTTGGCTTATTGACCAGCAAGAGGACCAAGTAGGTACATCACCTACGAAGACTCTTTTGACCATTTTATTGGGCCATGTACACCATCTATATGTGTCCCAAATTGAATAGAAAAATAAGGGGTAAATGGACAGCCAAGGCCCGATCTTTCAGATCCCACAAGAAATAATTTGAATGGAAAATTAGGTGCATCATCTACTTAAAAGTGTGGCATATTTAATGACACGTTGCTGCAAATGAAGTACAAGAAAGGTTGAAAAAGTGAAATCTGATGCAAATATCTCATTTTCTAGTTATTACAAATTTTAAGCTCTCAAGTTCATAAGTTTCTCTCTCTAGAGACGAAAAAACCACCAAATTTTCCCACTAGGGTTCTTACTATTTTTCACCTTATTTCTTCTAAAGCAGACAGAAGTTCACCTTATACCCGCTATTGATTCAAGTATATTGGACAGTTCTTCAAAGGAAGTGAATTATTGATAGTTATATGTGTTGGCGGCCAAGGTTCTTCCACTCTCTTCCAAAGCTTAAGAGAAGGTTACAAAAATAGTAATTGAAGGAGCATAACATATTTAGATATCCAAGGTAAGGGCATTGCCACAACATTTAATTATTAGTTTATTTGAGAATTTCAGACTTACGTTTTTATTGCAACTCGTGGGATGGTGATTTAAAACCATAAATTCAAGTATTTTTACTATCTTTTAGTGTTGAGGACTACTATTGTATTGATTTACTTATTTGAGGTCATGGAGGTACTTAGAAAATGAATGTGAAAACCTGTAGGGGGCAGATTTATAAACTATGGTGATTCATTATTAAATAAATATTTTTGTAAACATACTGCCCGTTCCATGGGAAGGTTGTTTCGTGTAAATAACTATAACAGATAAAATATGTAAAAGAAAACAATCAATTTGAAAGACTATGGGTTGACTGCTGTTTTGATGAGTTGAAATATCCCGACTTTATCGGTAAGCTGCTAATATTAGCATAAATAATTGGTTGTTATAGATGAATACAATGACGTTAAAGGAAAGGTTGACACTGTGTAAGCTATACGAATTGGAATTCAGGTATGTAAGTCTATTCAATTTCCTATTTCTTTGGCATGAATCTAAATCATCCATTACAAAAAGTAAGCTTTCTAAGTGCCCTTGGTAGTGAGTGATCCATATTTACAATTGCTACTCTCTAGAGTATTAAAGTGATAATTCTAATATGCGTTTGTTATTTAATGTACGTGTTTACTCTACATCATGCAATGTCTAAACTTTTTTAATCATCAAAATAACCTTGAAACATATTTCCATTGTATAAATAAGAGTAATCTTAGATTATACATTGTACATATGCTTATATGTTTGATATACGATCTGCCCATATTGTTGCCAACTTGCTTAAATTGTCTATTCCATCGTATATGTAATGTTTTCACATCTTCTTGCGTTCCCTTTATTGGTTATTACTCCCATTGTTTTTTGTTGTAATGTTACATCACAAGATGCCTACTTGCTCTACTGTACATTTTATATTTACTTACTTGGAATATATATAAGTCCTTAAGTTGAATCTTTTCATGTTCCTCCTTGGTTCCACATTCATGAACACCTTGTATTTGATATTAGTTAGTGTGTATAATATTGAATTCATGTATCTTGCCTGAATTTTAAATATTTTCACTTGATGTGCTTCAATTTTAGATGTAAAATTACTTTCCCAATCATATAAGCTCCTATGTATTACATTGGTGTCACATTTGCTTCACAGGTCATTGATATTATCATAAGTCCATATTCATATGTCTTCTACTATTGGTCCATAGTTCAAAATCTCAAAAATGGTTATGACCACTAAAATAACAACCCAAATGAGTTATTATCAACAAAAGAACAATCTCAAAACGTTTATGATTATCCAAAGAACAACCTCAAAAGATTATGGGCATCAAAACAACGATCTCAAAGATTAAAGAATCTAAGTGAATAGATATGCATAATTATGGATCAAAGCCCAGGGGAAAATTCCTAGCATGGGTCGATCCCAGTTTGTATAGAAGGGTGGCAGTTCATGGGCAAAAACCTAGAATTGGCCGATTGGTATAAGAGAATGACATCTCAGGGGCGAAAGCCTAGGATGGGTTGATCCTAATTTGTGGAATTATGAGAACATAATGCCAGGGTTTAAATAGCCTAACATGGTTCATCCTGTCCTTCCACTTATCAGCTAGTCATTTGTATCATATGTGTTATAAAAATTATAATGCACAGTAAAGTAAAGAAAAGATTGTAACATACATGATTGTAGAAGTTTAAGCAAATGTTGTCTCTAATCCTTATCTATTGGTATTTAATTGGTTTCACTTAACCTATCATTTTACTTAACGTTGTGTTATGCCTTACATATTTAGTACATTCTTTCGTACTAATGTTTCTCATTGGGATGCTGCATTTCATGTTGTAGGTACACATACTCAACTATTAAATCTCCCCAATAGAAGCACATGATACTCAAGGGTTGTTTGTTAGCTCAAGGTTTAATAGGGGCTTTGCCGAGTCTTTATTCTACGTATTTCATAGTGGTACATTCATTGATCTCATTAAAGGCTTTATAGAAATGGTAAAGTTATCATATGTATTCATATTTTCACTTGTCACATGTATCGATTCATCTAGTTAACATATCAGCATAGTAGTAATTTATCTTCTCATCATAGGTGACTCATAAAGCACGTATTCATATAGTACTTGTCTGCCTCACCTAGAGTTAGGGTGTGACAAAAGTGGTATCAGAAAAATTCGTCTTCTGGAGTCTATGAATCCATGTCTAGTAGAGCCTTACTTATGAATGTGTTGCGCGCCACATTTATAATTAGGGGATTTCATGAACATTTAAGAAATGTTATCTTCCTTCATAATCTAGGTCATGCCATAGAGGGAAATTAAGAAGTCAATTTCCAGTTACACTTGATCATGATACTGATATTATACTTACGATTGTTAAGGTTTACACTAGCTAAAATGTGAACATGCAACTTACAAAAATGGATCTGATGTGATCAAAATTTAGACTACATTGAGCTTTTTTTATTCTCTTGTTCTACTCCACAAGGTATGTACAGGTTTTTATATTATATGAATTTTAAGTTGCATTTTTACCATTTGAATCATGGTTGTTTAATTAAGAAAGATATAGTATGGTCATCCATATGCTTAAAAGGTATGTGCTACCTTGTTACATACATGAGATGTAGTATTTCTAAGCACATCTTCTTAGGAGGATGTATGCAACTCTTGAGCTCTACATTTCCTCCATATTTATAGGATCTATTCCTATAGAAGAAACTTGCTATTAGTCTATGATATATGTAGAATTTGCAGTATTACACATGATCTCGAAATTAATATCGTTGAACCTGTTTTTTTTTCCGGAAAAAGACAGTGGCACAGTCAGATAGGTGGATGTATCTGTGCAATATTGTTAAAGATACCCCTTGTAATGACCGGGGAGCACCCCATGGAAGTTACCAGCGTACTCGACCTCACGATGGTCTTGTACAAGACTCTTAGCATACCTTCATCTCATAAACATAAAATATTGGAAAATTTAATACTTTCCATAGCATAACATAATGCTGAGCTTAACCTCATTTAAAAGCCATATTTGCATAGTTAATAATCTATGTCTCATTTTTCCTTCTTAGACGGTACAACAACAGAGTAGAATAGGGACACAACCATTAACAAAAAAATAATGAAATCTATACTATTATATAAACTTAAATGACATCTTGACGTGGCGATCCTTGATCGTAAGGACCCTCTTAAACTTGGGTAATATCTTTCCAATCTCTTCACTCTAAGAAACCTCTAGCCATCACCACCTACACTTTTTGTTAAAAGATGAAGAAGAATGGTATTAATACAAGAATGCACTAATTATGATAACCATGAAAAACATGCTTTTAAAAGGGACATCTTGTTAGAAACCATGCATCATGACTTTTTAGGAAAACATCATGAACATTTATACAATCGGTACAACACAGACTACATACTTTATCATATACATAGAAACCATTCATAATAACACATAAAGCTATTCATCACATTTTGACGCACCTTTAATACATACAACGCATTACCTTCCTTTTTACCTAAACTCTTTTCCTTAACAAACCCTTAAGAAATACTTGGTACAATGTATCACCTTAAGGTCATCCAAGATGTACTTCCATATAGCCTTCGTGAATAAAACCACATGCATATTCACAAAGTCATAAGCATATTATAGAACATGACCTTCACATAAGAACCATCACCTAAGACAACCCCCAAGTCACACTAATGCAATATATAGGTAGAATCCCATAATACTACTTATACCATGTGTTCCCAAGAACCCACCCTAGAGTAGGCATATCATATTCATCAAATCATAACATCTTCATTTAATATTAGAAATAAGACCAACATACTTAATTATATCATATAGGAAATCATTCATTTACTACACATTTATTCATAACTCATTTAGTTCACATAATAGGTAACCCATCTTCACAACCCCTTCAAAAGCTTACTTGTGCAATATATACATGGAGTACCATAACCACACATACACAAAGTAAACCCATTTAGAGGCCATAAGTGTAATTCACATGGATAATCATAGCTCATGTCTTGACATAGTCAAAGTCAGACATAACATTCATTCATACTAATCATACATAAACATGAGTCTTCATTTCATATGAGGCTCCAATCCTATCCTTTCTTTATGTCACCTGGTGCAATGCATCAGTAGGGTCAATAGTCCTACTTGTACTAGTATATATCTCAAGGAGTTACGATTAGAGTTCATATTATTATCTTACTCTTGTTTTTAACATTTGGGAGACATAGCCATAACCCTCAAATACAATGTGAGCTACATGGAACCCGGTGACCTACTCCCACACCAAAAAGAAAGTGTAATACTTTTCAAGGTAGGACATTCATACATAATAGCTATTCTAGTGGATCTACTAAGCTAGTAATGGAACAAGGAGATTGCTACTAGAAACTTTGACTAGCTAACATGTAGATTTCAATCCCATGAGACAAAATCTATGTCGGGAACCCGGACTTGCTAACGTGAATATCGTCTTGTGGGAAGCCAGACTTACTAAGTGTAAAGCCTCTACACTAATTTTTCATGTTCACCTAGTGCTAAGATCAAACTCCCTTTTTAAACATCTTTAAGACTTTAATTGACATTAGTTCATTAAGTAGTCTTTAGGGACTTAGTTCCATTATATGTCATATAGCTCAAAGGTTACTAGGATGAGAATGTCCTTTCATCATGGAACCTACATTATGCGAGAATTTCCTTTCACATAATCATATCATATTCATACTATTGTCTAGTTTAGAGTACAATTGAGTAACAATTTTCAAGCGCCTTATTTTCACTAGATTATCATAAACTTTATTCATTCATACATTCGTCTGTGTGTTTACCTATGCGAGAAAAACTTTTACATAACCACCTTTGGACAAAACATGTTCATACTTCACTAGTCATATACTTTTGATGCATACGAATACATAAAGGTGAATATGAGAATTATCCTTTCAATTAACAACATAAACATATCATACTCATAATTATGCATAAAATGTGTGTGTTCATATTAGTCATCATGATCACATAAGAGCAACAATCTAGTTGTTGAGGAAACCATACTCCAAGGACCACAACACATATACAATATCCCTCAATTCATGAACAACTCACATAAAGAGAATATAGGGATTATAGACCACACACTCACACTATATCCTAGGAGACAAGAACATATTCCACATTTAAATAGAAGACTCCTAACATGCAAGGATCACATATTCACAGACGGTTCATATGGGTAGGGGTCAATCCAAAATATTCCTTGACATATTCAATCATGTAGATCACTCCTTATCCTAACACAAATATTCACATTCTAGTTTACATCATCAACACACCTAGGCCATGATACTAGCATTGAGGACTTCACACATAACCTTCATATTCATGATGATCATAATATCAATTCAATATATGCCACTGACATCAAGGACATGATCACAACATGTATAGACAGACAAGAATGTAAATACTGCCACAATAAGTGGACCACACCACACAACATCTATTCTAATACTAAACACAAGGAAATTAGGTCAACTCACAAATACTCCAAGCCATGATCATCATAGAAAAATCCTTAGAAATTCATAATCAATTGATGTAGATAAGCAATAATGCATAACAATTTATCATAAACTAAGCATAATGTAATTGATGTATAATCAAGATTAGAAGACCCACTTTATAGGCTAAATTGTTAAATTGCGGAGAGCATTGGTTCTTTCATAAATTCTATGAATTATTATCATAAAACCATTGATTAATCATAAATAATTTAATGTCTTTGAAAACCATTTTGATAGTGAACCCATGTTTAGATTGAAAGTTAGGAATTTCGTTCATAGAAAGTCTTTAGAAAATCATTGATAGAACTCCTTAGATGAATGATTAATAAATGATCAAGGGTTACCATACCTTAATACAAGAGAAGACCACTAAAACTTTGAGAAGAAACCACTTGGAATCCATCCCCTAGCTTGATCTTGAGCTTTGTCTCCAATGTAAGTTTTGAAATAGAAGACTTTTGGAGAGAATATAGGGTCTTTAGGTGGGTTAGTTAGAATTGTTAGTTTAGGGTTCATTAAGCCTATATAGGTGCTCAAATACCATATTAAACGACCTATATTAACCCCCACTTAATAACTAACCCAACTTCTAACTTCTAACTGTAAAACAAAACTGTCAAACTGGAAGCATCCACATTTGGTCATCCAAGGACCGTCTATTGATCCGAGGTCCGTGGTTTGGTCTCCTAAGTCATTATTGTGCTTCACCATATCAGGTATAACTTTTCACTTTAAGATTGGAATATGGAAAACTCGACAGCGAAAGAAAGAGAACTTCGAGACCTTTAATTGGGTAGGTAGTGGCCCACCTAATCCATTTTTAGCTATGAGATATGACCATTTGAAGTTGACTCTAAACTAAAAACTAAACCACTAAGAACTATTTTTAAGGCACCATTTTGGAGGCTTAGTTCTATGTGATTTTAAGAGCTTAGCTTAGGGTCTTACTAGCTTTTAAAGATTAATAATCAAATATATAACAAACCCCTAATCCCTTAATAAATCAATTAACTTAACTCCTAACCACAAACCTAAAACTAAAGGCTGGACATTGGCAACACATACAGTTACCACCTACGGATCGTAGTTAGTTTGACGCCTCGTGCTGCATGGCCGTGGTTCTTTACTGAGGGTGGTGAATGGAGGGCTTTGTTGGGAGACTAAGTCTCAACCTAGGATCCCCTTCCATGACCCATCATCCACTTGACGTCCCGTCAAGGTTGGTCTCGAAGGCATGCTGTCTTTTGATATCTTTTTGCCAAATTTTTGGGTCCTCCTCAAGGACCTCTTGGGTGGTCCTTGGGGGATCGTACCGAAATGTTTGGACCCTAAACATGTCCATATTTGTTTAAGGGTTACTTATAAAATATTTAATCCTCAAATAACAATTAAAGATCAACTACAAAACCCTTACAACTCACTAGTTCACTTTCACTATTATTCGGAAGTCATGGTCGTCTTTTGATGTTTGATATCAAATCTATTAAAACAAAAATTAAAATATGTTTCCTACATTATTAAAAAATTATTAACTCATTTAAAACATGTGAGGCTCCAGTTTACCCTAGTTCAATTTTGAGGATCGTTACACCCCTAATTAGCTAAAATGGCCTAAATTCTCACCATATATCATCCCGATTATGTTAATATTTGGCTTTTATATGGTATATGCCAGCAACCCCGAATAAGTACTAATAAAATTTGTATTCTTTCATGGCTATAAAACATAGGGATTAGTGTGCCAATTTCTATAAATGATATATGTATGGTAGTTCCTATTATGATCTATGTTTTGGTGATGGAGGATTAGTATGTGACTAAAGGGTAAGGTTAAGAAAAGAAAACAAGTTGATTGGTTTGACCTAGGTTGTGACTCGTCATCTTGTGCATAGTGGGATCTAGTACATAAAGATACTATTTTTGACTAAGGTACTTGTTAGATAGGAAGCATGTGGAATGAACCTTGAATTACATGGCCGAATACGTACGCATAGCTTCTCACTATAGATGGGATATGTCGAATTCAGGATTATGGGAATATGAGAATGTTATAGAGGAGGGAGATAGGTGATTATGAAAGAGAGGTTGCTAAGTGTGTGAGGCAATAAAAAGATATCAACTCTTCAATCCTAATGATTTATAATGGTGCACCCCGAAACGACATTGTGCACCTTTGTTTGACATATACGTCATTTTCGTATTGATTCAAGTCTTGATATTTGGAACTGATATCAACAAGAAAAAGCGGACTAGAAAGGTTACCTAGATAGAAGATACATGGACCTAGTTCATCTACATTATTAGTACAAAATAGAAGTAGAGCATTATTCACATGTATAGAGCTCATACATTTCATTTAATATTTTTATGTAGTATTTCGTCAGTCATAGTCCAGTTAAGGGAGAGGAAAAATTGATCATATGTTATTTATTATTTTTTTCGTATCTTGTATGGGAAAATAGTCGGAGCACCCTCACTTGTTTAAAAAATCTATTAGTTTAGCCAGACTTATCTAGTTAAGCCCATAGGTGATAAGTCTAAGATTATATGAATCATGATATAATTTTGTATTTACTTGACATTTATGTGTTAATAGAGTTAATGTTTTATGGTACGTTCAAGCTTCAGTATTTTCTAATATGGCCTTCAAAAGACACCAGACATAGAGGGTGATGTGACACAAGCTAGTAATAATGATAAAGTTGACCTCAGCCTCCTACTTCATAGTATGAACTATATATTGAGGATTTTCTTTTCTATATTAACTTTAATATTTATATTGACCTATATGGAAGCCAATTCCCTATAGTAGAACACCTATAAGAATACTTAGGAGATTAAAGAGAGTGGATCGGGAAATCAATGTATATGTTTTGAAGTAGATGAGGAATACTAGCAAAAGTATTCCATCAGTTACTTAAATATTAAGACAGTGTGTTTGCTCTTATTATGATAGAGTGGTTTTATAGAATATCTCTTAGTTTCCAAAGATTGTTTGTTATATAATTATACATGTTACATGTTTGATAATTATCTATCTGTATGTCATTTTTATTATGTATTACCTTCTCATAGGTTACCTAATTCCATTGAATACTTCCATGTAAGTGTTTTCCGCTTCGGAGTACCCTTATTTATTTTTATATGTTTTCGTAGGACCTTTTCCCTATATATTAATTATTGCAATCGCTACTTTTCTCATTTCACTTTTTCATATAGTGTGAGTACTGCAAGATAATTGTTCATGTCACGTGTTCATATATTGTGGGTACTCCAAGATAATTGTTCAAACGACCACTTCTATATATTTTACATGCCTCGTAGACTACATGCTTAAGCATTACAGGACTTATAATTTTACTTCCCATGTGTTATGTTCTCACTTGCTCATATTTCATATGTCTATTCATTGACATGTTAGTCAAACTATCCATGCGATATAACTCACTTGCTCAATGTGGTTTGTATTATGTAGATAATTTTCTTTTATGTAGACACATGTCTTATACTCTACTCGCTTACATATTATATTTCATAGCTTTAGTACTTATGCATCATATGATCATCTAGTCCATTTCCTTCATTCCTTATAGTTCATTCTCTTGCACGCTACCTTAGTTCATATGCGCACGTACACCACATATTTCTATAGCTTAATGCCCATATATTATGTTTTCCCTTTTTATGCTAGTCTTATTTTGTGTCATACTCAGTGTGACTTATTTATCTGTATTATAATTGACTTGAGTTTTGAAAATTTTGGAAAAATGTTTCCTTGTATCATGATGTAGTGATGACTTTGACCAGAAAAAGTTGGGCATTTATGTAAATTCTATCACAATAATAGATAAATAACTTAGCATAATGCCAAATTCGAAGGTGCAACATAAAAAATTAGTTTATATTAACATTTATGCATTCTTATAAGACTCGCCTCTGAAAAGCGTTAAGAGATAAAAAGAGAAGGGAAAGTAGTGCCCCGATTGGTTAGGCCTGTGATTTTATGTGTCTGTTCTATATACAATGCTTTTGGGAGATACTATAGTTATTCTCTATTGTTAAGGCCTTTAAGCTAAGCACAAAATGTGTAACCTCCATTGATGTATTGTGGAAGCAATATAATATAACATAAGATACTTGGAATAGAATATTGTAGAGATCCTAAATACCCCCTCCCTCATTCTAAACATACACATAAGGATCTGAGATCATGTGGTCCCGTTATCTGATCATAAATCCTACTAGCATTTGTTTATTTGATATGTCATTTGCATGTATTGTGTTTAGGTATATAGAAATCCTTTTTTTTATGAGTTATAATTGTGATTATTTAGTGAATTACATGGTCAAGAAAGGGGTTTAATTTGTCATATTATTATTTTATGAACCATATCTATTGAGACATAATGCTAGAATCGTCTATACGTGTTTTAGGTTAGTCTATGAATTTTTGATAGTCTTATTTATAATGGGAACTCTCGCAAATATCCAAATGAAATTCAAAGGTTAACCAAGCGAGCAACTTCATTGTTACACTCCAAAAAGTCAAGACCTAACATAGATCCTAACATGGGTGTCAAAAGGTTTAGATTCTATTTATGACCTAAAATAATTTTTTGAAGTCATCCTAGATGTTTTAGAGACAAGACGTCAAAGAACGTCTAGGACGTCCAAAAACTAGCCTAATTGAACTAGTTGGTGTCGCTATGTTTGGGGATGGTTTTTGAGGGTCAAATGTAGTCTAAAACTTGTAAAAGACTTTGGTTAGGTATAGAATAGTATAGAGTGTCTAAACATCAAATAACTACGCCCCAAGGACCACCCAAAGGGTCATGGAGAAGACCCCATCATGGGTGGGCAGGCTGCCAAAGCAGCCTGCAAAAGTCAAGAATCAGTGGGCTTCTTCGCGACGTGCAGCCCGCACGCACCTCACTGTCCCAAAATTTATTTTTGGGAAATAAAGCGTATGTTGGCCCTGGGACGCGGAGCCACTTCCCAGATTCGGTAAAATTATACTTTTGACATTTTGACTTCACAAAAAGACCCATTTAAGTGAGGGGTGTTTTGGGTAATTAGGGGGTGATCATATATAGCCTAAGGGTCATTTTAAGTCATTATTCACTCATCCATTCTCAAAAACTCATCCATTCTCAAAACAAAACTCAAAAGCTCTCACCATTCTCTATTTTCTCTCTCCCCAATTCCTCCATTGAAGAAGGAAGAAAGCTTCAAGAAGAAGGTCAATTTCTCTAGAATTTCACTTCAACTTCGTGGATGACTCTTCATTAAGGTATGAGTTTTTCATTCTTGGAATTCCTTTCCCCGAGAGGTCCTCTAAAAGTTGATTTTCTAATTACCCAATTCAATGGTGTTTTCCAATTCTAATGGGTTTTCTTCTAAACTTCAAATTAATGATAAATTGTGATTTTGTATGACTAATTGAGTATAAATTGTTTATTAATTGATGTTAATTTATTAATTTTGATCATGTTCCCTTCCCAAATTCCCCAAATCTTGGATCTTTGTCATGAATTGATGGGAATTGAAGAACGATTTGATTATTTGACTTGTTTTTATCTATTCTAACTCATCTATTGATTGACTAGGGTAATGTATTGTTCCAATTGGATCAAATTCATTATGAACACTAATTCCCCTAAATCTAGGTTCTTACTTAACGTTAATTTAAATAGTGATGATGCAATTGACCTAGCTATTGTGTTAATTACTATAGTGTGATGGTACTACACCCTTTATTTGGTTGAATTAAATGGTTGATTTTAAGACCATGGATGATGGCTTGTGAAGGATATCTGGTAAGTCTTTATGATCCTAACCTTTACTTCAATTGTGATTACTTGTATTTAGTAATGAAGTTACATTGAAGTATACCTTATGAGAGATTGATAGGGTTGGTATGATGTTGAATTGAAATGTCTTCACTATGGTTTGTGAGTTGTGGGTTATGATGTAAATGTTATAAGGATGGTGACAACTTACCAATGTGCCTCATTATAATGTGACTATTAAAATGTGCCAACCTTACATGTATGAATTGTAATGAAAGGACAATACTCATGCGATTCTTATTGATTTATAATGATTATGATTATATAAGTGATAGACCCTATGACCTAACTAAGCTATAATAATTAATAAATTCATTAGAGATGTTTCAAAAGGGACTCTAGCTTAGCACCGACTGAACTTGTAGATGAGGGGTGGCGCCATCCCAAGGAGGGAATCATAGTCCTCACGGGATGTATAGCCTTATAGTCCAAAATAATAATAGAGTGATGTTTCCATGACAGCCTCCAAGCTCCATAAACAATGTTGCCACCATAGGAATACTAGCTAGTGGATCCCCCTGGATGCAATATTCATGTTTGGTACTAGTTTGGTCGGTATTCCACATTCCATTGTTGTAAGGTTTTACAACATCGGATTCCACACTTAGATCTTGTGGTCTATGACGGTTAAGACAAGTGTTCCCGAAAGTAAAATTAAATAGTGGAATATGCACTAACTAGAGTGACTTGAGAGGTTTGACTTAGCCTAGGTAGGGGTATGGGACTCTACCTATGTCTTGCACTAGTTTTCCTTGATGGAATCCTTAGGAGATTGTTCTTGTGTTCTTATAATGTATATCTATGAAGTTGTTGACTTTACATTTTGATGATCCTATATGATGTTACTTTAATTTATGAACATGCTATTTGTCTATATTGATAAATATAATTATGGTTATTATTGATGTTATGTTATGTTAAGTTAGGCATTTTTTGTGATCCTTTGTTTGGTTACTTGATTGAGTAAGGTTATGGGGCTTTGCTTGGTCATTACACTTGTAGGATAAATGGTGGATTATGAGTAAGGGTCTTGCTTGTATTATGATGTTTTGAACTCTTGTATATGTTGACTTGACTATTACTTGTTGATGTTGGTCTTGAGTTGAACATGGGTTTCACCTATGACTTGTGTGAGTATTGGCTTATATGGGTTCTTGATTGTGCATAAGGCTTTTCAAAGTAATTTAGCATGGTTTTGATCAAATATCCTCTTTAGCATTATTTCACTTGTTTAATGAGAATATACCCATATTTAGTACAATTGTGTACTAACACATGTTTGATGTTTACTGCAAAGGTAGGATCCAGCTGTTGATATTAGAGAAGGCTTTGAAAAGTACTTGGATTCTTATGTTCCAAGTTTGGTAGGTCCTTACTTTTCGAGGACGATGCTATTATGTACCTATGGGATGTTGTCTAGTCTTAAAGAAACTCCGCGCATTATCTTTCATTTTTATACTATAATTGTAAAGCCTATATGTGACTATAATTTTTTATGTAAGCGCTATGGACAAATTGTGATACTTAGATTGTTTAAAATGTGACAATGTTATAAACTTCTTATGATACTATCTTATACCATATATGTGCAATAAAAGTAGAAGACTATGTAATCTTCTTATATGAAGAGTCCGTGTATACTCGATATGAATATATTATGTGTATTTAAGGTATATGTAAACCTCAATGTAGAAGTACTTGAAAAGTTTGATATTATCCACATTTAAACCTATGAATTTAATGATGTATGCTAAGAGGCTAGTCTTAGTCCTCAAAGTGAACGACTACGCCAGTTATGTCTAGGGGGTGCTCCCTGGATGTCACACTCACCCATCATTCGAGGACGAATGATCATAACGGTGGAGTATTCTACGTGCAGTAGTTCTATTTATATGGCACTTTTAAATTGCATTTTGGCATATTTATGAACTCATGTATGAATTGTAATGAAAGGACAATACTCATGCAATTCTTATTGATCTATAATGATGATGATTATATAAGTGATAGACCCTATGACCTAACTAAGCTATAATAATTAATAAAGTCATTAAAGATGTTTCAAAAAGGAATCTATCTTAGCACCAACTAAACTTGTAGATGAGGGGTGGCGCAATCCCAGGGATGGAATCATAGTCCTCACGGGGTGGATAGCCTCATAGTCCAAAATAATAATAGAGTGATGTTTCCATGACAGCCTCCAAGCTCCATAAACTATGTTGCAACCATAGGAATACTAGCTAGTGGATCCACCTGGATGCAATGTTCATGTTTGGTACTACTTTGGCCGGTAGTCCACATTCCGTCGTTGTAAGGTTTTACAACATCGCATTCCACACTTAGATCTTGTGGTCTATGACGGTTAAGACAAGTGTTCCCAAAAGTAAAATGAAGTAGTGCACTATGCACCAACTAGGGTGACTTGAGAGGTTTGGCTTAGCCTAGGTAGGGGTATGGGACTCTACCTACACTACACCATTTTAGGTCTACGGCAACACTAAATCTGGACAACGCTTATAAAGTGTTGCCTAAAATAATTTTTGGACCACTTTTAAAGTGTAGCCAAAGATTTTGACTTTTAGCTACATTAATTTTAGCAACACATCTAAAGTGTACTCTGTAATGGGATAACCTACACTTTATAAGTGCTGTTATAGTTGGCAACAACTATTTACATGAATGGCCACACTTTTAAAGTGTGTTATTTTTATAATTGTAAATACAACACAT
Organism: Solanum pennellii; assembly: GCF_001406875.1. Lineage (NCBI taxonomy): Eukaryota > Viridiplantae > Streptophyta > Magnoliopsida > Solanales > Solanaceae > Solanum > Solanum pennellii. Next base: position 69,321,045 of record NC_028646.1, read on the forward strand.
TAAAAATGTGGCCTTAGTGCTTTCACCAAAATTTTATATTCCCTCCAACATTTTAACATTAAAATTTCATCTCCCTCCCATTTTTATTCGGCCAAAAAAAAGCATTAAAGAAAAATTAAAAAGAATAAAACATTAAAGAAATGAGAAAAGGCAACATTTCCTAAAACTTCAGCGGAAGCTTCCATTTTCAGCTGAAGAACACCATTTGCCTGAATTGAAGAAGGATCGAAGAACGGAAGAAATCAGTTTGTACTATGATTTTCGTCACATTTATATTAAACTTCAACTGAAGAACACCATTTTCAACTGAAAAATCGAAGAGCACGATTTTTCTGAACATGAACTGAAGAAGACGATTTTCCTCTCAGCTTCGTTGTTCAAGATTGGAGAGCTGAAGAAGACGATTTTCATCAAAGATTTAAGGGTAAACTGCTATTCCATCATATTTCCTTTTGAAAATTGAAAGAAAATGCTTCACAAATCAACTTGCCTCATGTCATAAAGCTTTAGGTTGTTGGAATAGAGTTTATCAGGTAAGAGATTTTACCTTCAAAAGTCTAAATTATAGCTTTAAGATTTTGATATGCTTCCGTGTCAGCCAAAAATTGATGTTAGGGTTTTTATGTTCTTGTGTTGTTGATACGAATTTTGTTGATTTTGGGAGTTTAGTTTATAGTTGTATTACGTATAAATGGGCAGATTATCTTTGATTCACTAGTTTTTGCTCTTGAATGTTGAATTTAGAAGCTGAATCTAAGTCGCCTTTATATGAAGAACTGAGTTGTAGCTAATTCATCTTTCTTCGAAGAACTAAATTGTTGAAGCTGGCGATACCTATGATATTTTGTCCCTAATATAGATTTCGTCAAGTGTAAGTAGCTACTCTACATGAATTTCAAAGTTTTTAATGTCTGTTTTAATGTCACTATTTTTTTTGTCTTCCTGAGTTCATAGTTTTACTCACCTTAAGCTTGGTCTGTTCCTTTGTTAACCAAATTGATTATGTCTTCTAGCTATTTGCTTGTAAAAATTTTCTTTTTTCAACTACATGCTTTGAAGTGTTAGAAGTCATTTTGTTGTTTCTCTAGTGCATTTTCAAGTGTACATCAGAAACTTTAGTTGAATATTTCTTAGTTGTTTTGGGATCACCTCGTAGTATGAATTTGATAAACTTTCTTTGTATTTTGAGTTGCACTACATAGAAAATGAATCATATGCCTTAGAGATAGACGATATAGGATATATTTTTCAAGTCTAGAAGGGGTAGTGAGGGAGCAGTAAGTTGTGAGAGTGTTTTACAAGAGCTGGACATTACAGTTACGACAAATAGGAAATTTCAACCTATGAAGGGATCTATCAGAAAAAAATAGTAATAGACTTAACTTTTGTGGCTGGACAATACATAATTTCTTATTTTTTACAATAACAAGTAACTGTATATGATAAGTTTGATTGGTGCACATTTTATTACCTTTTATAACTGGTAAAACTACAACGATAGCGTAACATGCTTTAATTGTTAATGTATATAACTTAAATTCTTAGTAAAGCAATTGTTTCTACGTCTTTAATTGTTTTGGTTCTTTTTCTACTTTCAACTTGAGGATTATGCTTTCTTTCTTTTCTGCTAACTGTTACTAGCAATAACAGAATAGAAGTAGAAGATTTGTTTTTGTAGTATGGACAACCTATTGAGTTTTGGATATTGTTGAAAGTGAGGCTTGCTTCATCTAAGTTTTAGAAAAATTAGGAGAAGTCAGTGCAAATAAAATGGAGAGAAAGTTTTTTATGATGCTAAAGTCTGTCCTATTTGATAAGCTAGATGCAACGAATGAGAAATAGCTTGTAACTTTCTAATTTCATTACATGTCAAGTTCTTGCATATAGAATAGAAGTAAATAGAACTGTAAAGATAGTCTATGGTCAAGTGCTATAAGACTGTTTATGGATGATGCTAAAGCCTGTTTCAATGTCTGTCCTCTTGATGAAGTTAACAACTTTATTATCAACTTTTTCCTCACTGACTTTATGTTTCTCCTTTTTATCGACTTCAATGGTTCTCATGCTCCACAAAGTGGGCTATATTTTGAGCTTCACGGGGGGGACCTTGTGGTGGTATCCACCAACACTTTTTCTCTGTGACTTCAGTTGATCGGATGCCTTTCCCTTTAGTCTATGTCAAACTATAGATATTCTAGTTAGTAATGAACATGAATAAGCCTACTAAAGAGCTTAAAATATATTTATTCTTTTGTAATTTTTTAAGAATAAACATGTTGTAATTTGTATGCTTCCAAGTTTGAAACTTGTGACCATATCTTTTAGACTAGAGTCTATTCATCTTAGTGATGAAACTAAATGAAAAAGCAGTTTTAACATATAAGAATAAACATTAGGAAACAATGTTGATCTATTCTTTACATTCCTAATCATAGAGAACCTCCTCACTTCTTTACAATGTATTGTTTCTTTTTTACATTGACTGAAAAGAATAACTCATATAAAATGAGACAAGAGAAATAATCAATTTTGTTGTAAACTTGAAAAATGACAAATAATTTAAAAGAGAGAAAAAATGATGTAATTTCCAGTATGATTGGGGTGGCAGGGAGAGTGCAGACGAAAAGTGGGGGTGGTTAGAGCAAGGGGTTAATAGTATTGGGTGTTGAGTTGAGAGTTGATACAAGTCGCCTCGTCATCGGAGAAGGCAAATCCATGGAAGACTGTTCCACCTTGTCACGTGGGTTCTCTTTTGACTAACAACAATGAGTTATGACCCATTCATTTCTTATCCATAGATATGAAATTACAAAAAGTTGTAACGTAAAACATAAGAACTAGCAATATAACTTAGGTATTACTATATATAGTGACCACTTGGCATTTGCTTAGCTTATCAATACTAAACAGTATCTCATGTAACACATGATCATATGGTCCCTACCCCTCTTTGAATTTTTTTCTGCAAACAAAGAATCCAAAAAAAATGTTCGACGACCAACGTGGACTACCCTGCACCTGCTGACTGATAATTTAATCAATTTGTATAAACCAGCTAACAGACAATACGAGCTGACTGGAATGCCTTGGTCTATACAGTTTTATATGACTAAAAAAGTGCAGGTCTAAATGCTTTGGCTGTTTTACATGATTCAAGAAAATATCCAGTTTTTATTTTTATCTAAACTTGTAAAGTTCACCAGTAAATACATTTGTAGCTTAAGAAATTCGGTCAAGTTTGTGTAAAAAGTTGTTTTCAAATAGATAAGCATGCAATATTTGAAAATCATGTCTCTCTGTTGATTTTTTCTAGTCACCTTTGTTGACTTCTTGTTCTATGGATGTGGAAATACTTTGTTTCAATTAATGTGGTATTTAGTGGACTTAATCCTTGATAAAGTAGGACTGATAAGGAATCATTGCTCCACAAGAATGTTGGCTTTACCGGTGGTTTTAACCATGTTCTTTCTAAACACTAGGGATATTACCAAGTGTAATGAAAAATCAATGTTGAATAAACACATGATGAAATACTTGTTGAATTTCAAAAATGCTTTGAATGATTGTTTACTTACATGATCTTGAGTTTCTCATGATATAGTTTTTGGTATTGAATTATATTCAAGTATCATTTTTGTGTTGAATTAGATTCAAAATACTTTTCTGTTTCGGTGTTTTGACGTGCTTACTCGGTTGCACGGGTTTAAACATAAGAAGATAAATCCACATCCTTTATGTTTTAGAAATATAGTTAATGAATTTGTAAGAGAACTATTAAGGCAAACAGAACATATAGGACGTATATAAAATATAAACACGCTTAAAAATCCTTCATAAATCAAAGTTAAAACTTAAGCAAAAGTAGCATCAGGGAATGCAACTTGATTTAACAAACCGAGTGGGTGTTCTGTAAAGAATCTAACAGAGTACCCCCCCCCCCCATATGGATACTTATGGGGAATAAAGAAATTCTTGAGTAAATTTAGGCCACTAATGGAGGTTTCATATCGTCATTCTGATGCTTTCATTATTTCACATAAAGTTATTTCTTTCTACTCTTTTGCTTGACCTTTTGAATATCCTTGGACTATGATGCATAATGTTTTTATTGATTGGGTTGGGCGTATTGTAGTTCTTTAGTTTACATTCATTCCTGCTGAAATCTTAATAACATGATAACATTTATAAAAAATATTACACTCATAGAACATTCACCACAAAAAGTAAGGATAAAAAAGATCTTTCTTCATGTATCACTGATACAACAGTTCAGAAATATAAAAACATGTTGTGTCACTAATACAGTGAAATTTGGAAACTATTTTTTTTTCTAAGACAACAAATATAAAAATTATTGTATTACTAATACAAAGCGACATTCATAAGTCGTTGATCGAATATCTATTATTGGATCATAAGAATGTTTGCTTGAATGTTTAAACATGGTATTAGATATTTGATACTTCTGTGATTTGGTGTGCACAAGAATAAGATTTTAAAGCTTTAACTCTAAAAGCTCATAAAACTCTAAAAGCACTAAAGCTCCAAATACAATTACAAAACTTTAACTTTTAATCATTTGAATTCTATTTATTTATTTTCTTTCTTAATTATGTATATCCTATTAATTGTACTTATTTTTTCCTTTATAGTATCATCAACATTGAAAAATATTTGTGGAGCATTCAAGGTTTGATTTGACAGCGAAAGCCTCATGACTAGGTAAGAAACTTTTATCATCTCATAACACATGATTCTGATAGATTACTCGTCACTTTTAAAACTTATTTGTTAACTAGTTAATGATTATTGCTGAAAGGTTAAATATTGATATCTTCTTCTAGGAGTTCACATATCCCATCCAAGGATTGGATGAAATTAGCAAGGTATAGCAAAGAGTATATTGATGGCATTGAATCATTTCTAGATTTTGCTTACTCTTATGGAGATCCTCATAGAGAGAAAATTCAGTGTCCATGTGCGAAATGTTGTAATATTCTTTGGAACCAAAGGAATGTAGTGTATGATCATCTAATATGCCATGGATTCGTTAAAGGCTATACTAGATGGATCAATCACGGGGAATGGGATATCAAGTATAATGTTGATGATGATATGGATTACTCGCGTGATGATATTGATGGGTTGTTAAATGATCAATTTAGAGATGTTGCAGAGGCTGGAGGAGTTCATGATGGTCCAAATGAAGATGCCAAGAAATTCTATAGCTTACTTAAAGAGGCAAACGAAGAATTATATTCAGGTTGTATAGGTTTCTCTAATTTATCATTCACACTTCGCTTATATTTGTTGAAGTGTTTACAGGATGGAGCAATGAATCATTCACTTCTCTTCTAGAGTTATTAAAAGAGGCGATGACCAAGTTGAACATTCCCCAGTCTTACAATAAAACCAAGTCTATGCTTAAGAATCTTTGTCTGGATTATGAGAAAATTGATGCATGTCCAAATGATTGCATGTTATTCAGAAATGACCATAAGGATGACGAATTTTGTCATACTTGTGGAGCTTCACGATATATTCAATCGCCTAAAGTTGATAGTGAGCTTTAGCATTCAAAAAAATAACATCGAGTTTCAGCAATGACTTTGAGACACTTTCCATTAATTCCTAGACTCAGAAGGCTATTTATGTGCTCAAAGACGGCAGATTCTTTGCGGTGGCATGAAGAGGAACGTTCTAAAGATGGAAATTTAAGGCATCCCGCTGATGGTCTAGCATGGAAAGATTTTGATAGGGTGCATCCAGATTTCGCACAAGATTGTCGCAATGTGAGAATTGGCTTGTCAAGTGATGGATTCAATCCATTTCGAACCATGAGTATATCACATAGCACATGGCCAGTTATGTTGATGGTTTATAATCTGCCACCTTGGATGTGCATGAAATCTGAATATTCCATGCTTTCTTTACTTATACCTGGACTGCGATAACCTGGAAATGACATTGATATTTACTTACAACCATTGATAGACGAGTTACAACTATTATGGGATTCTGGGGTTGAAACATATGATGCTTCCAGAAATAAAACTTTTCAAATGCGGAGACCTGTTATGTGGACAATCAGTGATTTTCCTGCATATGCTATGTTATCTGGTTTGAGTATAAAAGGAAAGTTTGCTTGCCCTTGTTGTAATTATGGAACTAATTCTCGCTATCTTAAACATAGTCGGAAAATGTGCTATATGGATCATCGTGTTTTTCTACCGATGGATCATCCATGGAGATCAAACAAAAGATCATTCAATGAAAAAGCTGAATTCAGGCCTCCTCCATCTCCTTTAAAGGTAACTAATGTTCTTAATAGCTTACATGATTTTGAAAATGTCTTTGGGAAGAAGTGAAAGAGATCAAATGAGGCCCATGGTAAAAAAGGTCAATTTTTTTTTCAATTACCTTACTGGCAGCACAACTTGTTACGTCACAACCTTGATGTAATGCACATAGAGAAGAACATAGTTGATAGCATACTTGGAACTCTTTTGGATATTTCAGGAAAAACAAAGGATCATGCAAAAGCACGGTATGATTTGAAAGATATGGGAATCAGGAAGAACCTTCATCCACAAGATACAGAAGATAGTAAGAGAACAAAGTTTACAAAGGCGTGCTTCTCAATGAAAAATGGAGAGAAATCCATCTTTTGGGGAGTTTTAAAGACAGTCAAGCTACCTGATGGTAGTGCCTCCAATATATCTAGGTGTGTACACTTGGATGAAAGAAAGGTGTCTAATTATAAAACACATGATGCTCATTTCATGTTACATTACATGCTTCCAATACAAATTAAAAGCATTCTTCCTGATCATGTGGCTATTCCGTTGATTCGATTAAGTTCCTTCTTCCATCTTTTGTGCCAAAAAGTAATCACATTGGAGGAACAAGATTGTTTAGAAGTAGAGATCATAGAAACAATAAATCAGTTGGAGCGAATTTTTCCTCTTTCAATTTTTGATATCATGATTCATTTGCCTATTCATTTGGCGAATGAAGTGAGATTATGCGGCCCAGTGCAAAATCGATGGATGTATTCCACTTAAAGAGAAATGGGTACATTCAAATCATACATTCGCAATAGCCGTTTTCCTGAAGGTTGCATAGCAGAGACACGAGTGGGAATAGATTGCATGAATTTATTCTCAAAATATCTGCATCGGGGTGTGCATACAAGATTTAATAGAAGAGCGCGAAACAATGATGAATGTGACCCAAGTGACGCAGAACCTAGGAGTTTGTTTTCTAACAAAGGAGTTCCTTTAGGAGCAAAGAAAATTGATCCAACCATTTTAGATGACAAGTCACTAAGTCAGGCACATGCATACTTATTGGGAAATTGTGACGATGTTCAAGAATATATTAGGTACCTTAATTTGAATATAGTATTCTTTTTGTATAATTAATTTTTAACTTATTTGATTTATTATTTTAACAAATATAGTAAATGTTTTGTAGAGAGCATGAGCAAGAGGTTAATAATCAGTCACGGAGATCTAAATAGAGCAAAGCCAAGAATCATTGTCAAAACTTCTCTTTATGGTTTGAAACTCGTGCTTTGCTAGAGGATGTGCCTGATTTGATAAAACAATTGTCTAGAGGACCAAATTCTGTTGCAAAAAGTTATTTTGGGTATCTCATAAATGGATATAGATTCCATGTTAGGCAGCGTGATGCAAGGCGTAAAACACAAAATAGTGGTGTTACACTAATTGCCTCAACTACAAGCTGTGCAAGCTCAAGGGATAAAAATCCGATTGCTGTAGATTTGACTTATTTATGGTAGAATAGTTGATATTGTTGAATTAAAATATTACAACCATTTTAAGGTTGTTTTATTTAAGTGTGATTGGTATGAGGTTGAAAAAGATGTTTATGGCCTTACTTATGTCTATTTTAACAAAAGATGCTCTCAGGAAGAGCCTTTTGTGCTTGCATCTCAAGTACACCAATGCTTCTATGTATAAGATCCATATGATCAAGATAACCATTATGTTATGAAGACTGTTCCAAGAGACTTGTTTAACATGGGTGATGAAGTTGAATCTAATCTCCCACAAATTTATGAAAATGAGCCATCGGAACATTCGAAGGGTCCATCTATACCAAAAGATAATGGTGAAGTACTCTTAACAAAGACTGATATACAAGAAACAATCATTGATGTTCCTGTGGAGGATTTGTCACTCAACAACTTGAAGTCGAGTATGAAGAGGAGTTTGAAGATGAGTTCGAAGATTAGTCTGAAAATGAGTATGAAGATGAGTTTTCAGATGCGTTTGAAGACGAGTCTGAAAATGAGTATGAAGATGAGTTTGATGATGAAGTCGAGTCTGAAGAAGACACACCATGAGTTTCATTATTGTTGTGATGATCATATAGTGCTCACTAACTGTTTTTGTAATATAATAGTTTTTTTGGTAAAACACATTAATATATCTAATATGTGGAATCTAATATTAGAGCGCTACTATGTTTCAGTATTCTGTTGGCTTTTTTGATGCGCCCAATTGTTGCTTTGTTAAGTAATTTATGTTGCCTTCTTATCTGATTATTATTTTATTTAGGAACCTATACTTCTAGCTGATTTTTGCTTTATTTGGTTGTTTGTTATTTATATACTTTCTGGTTTCATTTTATTATCAGGCAGTTGGAATTAGAGGCATACAACTCTGTAGTTTGAAGTTGCTTCTTGTTTGGTCGTTGTCCCGAGTTTGTCGCTCCGAGAGAGATACAACTCTTTACCTTTTATTAATTTAAAGTAATAAGAAGCTCTCCAGTTTTAGATTTGAACCTGCAAATTGTTTTTGATGTATCCTCCTGAACTTGACACTATTAAACACATTTTTAACTCTAGAAGTTTTTCGAGAAAGGTCTGGGGTTCTTTGTTATCTCCTTGGGTATCCAAAAGGATTATCATTATCTTAAATACATGGTGATGAGATGATGGAACAATGTGCACATAAATGAGTATGTTTGTTTCACAATGTCTTAGTTGATACGATTTATGTTGGTTTCTTATCTGATTATTATTTATTTGAGGAACATGTACTGATTGTTGATTATAAGTTTCTTAGTTGTTATGATCTATTGGATCTGTTTTATTAAAGTTAACCGAGTCTCATTTTAGTTTGTTCCAGTCATCTTCAAAAAAGTTGATATGTCTGTGTTGCTGTCACAGTAAACTAAAACTGCCCTCTGTATCTTGATGACAAATTTTTTGATTAATTTCTTAACCCAAGCAACCTGTGCAGTATGATTCGGTTAAGTAATTTTTAACCCAAGTAGCTCCTCAATTGTATTATGCACACTGTTCCTCTTAATTTAAGGGTAATGACATAGTGCAACAGTGTGCACATGTTAGTAAGATTATCACGGCTAAGGTTACTTATGATAATCGTTGTACCAGTGAGTACTGAATCAATTTCATGATTTTGTTACATTAATTCCTATAATTAACATGGATGGTCATGTCGTGCTCAAACTATTTTTCAGTTCAAACTATTGTAAAAATAGGAATGCAACTGTGGAACTGTTAGGAGTCTTCATTCAACATTTAACCCCAATGTACTGTTATGTCTGTATGTTATAGAGAGGGGCCATCAGAAGCTTCAGACAAAGATTGTTGTATTGATTATTATTGTATGTGTGTTTGACTTATTATGTGATTTAAAATGAGTTCTGTAATTACATTACTATTTTGTATAAGTTCTGCAATATTATACAGTACTTTAATGTATAAATTCAGGAAAATTCAGGAAATTTTGGATGTTCTGGAAATTATAGAAATTCTGAAAATTTTAGAAACTCAAATGTTGCAATCTACTATAATAAGCTATCCATCTTTCAACCTTATATAAAAATTACATTGCTGCTACTTCTTTCACTTAAACAATCTTATATTCTGTATGTTTACTTACTATTGGGAAACAACTTGAAGAGATTTAAACAAAGCGAAAAGAATGAATCAATCAAAAATGCTAAAGAAAAAGGGTTTGAATCCACACAAAGCTCAAAGTCCATTGAAGAATCTGGATGTTGATATGCAATACCGATCAAGTGCTGAATTGGCCAACAAATTCAAGATTAAGAGAGAACAACTTGCAAATGAACGCAATGATAAAGCTAAGAAAGAGCAGGCACCAATACCACATAAATGAAAGAATTCTAAGGATTTCATTCCACAACAAGGAAAGAGTAAATTGCTTGGTCACAAATCAGTCATTCAATCGTCTTCAAGGGAAGAGCTTAGAACCTCACCTATGATTGCAGGGAAAGGAGAAACTAAACAGAGGTTATTTCAATTTGAAAAGTCCATTCAAGATAATGGAACTAAACTTCCTATGAATAACTCTAGGTTCCATACATCATTCAAGAAAGATGTTACTGCTTCAGCACATGTGACTGGAACAACACTAGGTAATGGAGAGGCACGACATGATATTCTTTATCTACCGAATTCAAACAGGTAAAGAGGAAGCCTATCATACCAGCTAGTACTCTTGATCAGTTTCAAAAAATATCAAGGGATACACAAAGATGATGAAACAAAACGTGACAACAACACAGCAAGTGATGTCGAATTTATGCATACTCCTATTATTAATGAACTGAACAAAGTATTGGATGATCGTGTGAAACAAGAAGAATTCAGTAAAGTTAAATGTGATGTCGAAGAGGAAATTGACACTTATTGTAGTAAAAAAGGTATGTTTAAAACCTTGTAAGATTTAGAACTCATTATAAAAGAAATATCTTATTTCATGTCTGTTACATCAATCTAGAAATGTCGAAGCCAAAAAAAGATCGAGGACATAGAACATGTAAGGATATTCATGCAAGAAATTTGGAAGAAAGAAAGAAGGTGACATTTGATAAAGGACAAGCGATGGGACCAACTAATAAGATAGTGTCACAATTAAGAAACTTTATAGGAACAATTGCAAGGAATCCTAGATTCATCAGCTTGATGTACACTAGTTGGCATGTGGTGCCAAAGGATACTAAAAAGTGTATGTGGAAATACATCAATGTAAGACCAACCACTCTTGAGAATTCATATTTTATTTTTTTTTACTTACTGAAACTAAATATATTTTATTTTGCATAGTCCAAATTTCTACTTCCAGTAGAAGGAAAGAAGTGGGTGATGACTGGTCTTCGTGATGCCTGGAGGCGACAAAAGCAAAAAATTAAAAAGAATTTTTTTGATAAAAACAGTACCCTTGAGGATATGCTAGCAAAATGTCCTGATGGCATTCCACATAATCTATTCTGCCAGTTGATCGAGTATTGGAAACACCCAACAGCTCAAGTAAGGTTAAAATGGTGCATTTCTACTCATCGACTAATTCTGCATCATATCTATTCTTTTTATACATATAAATTCAATTATCTCTTTGTTTTTAACAATAGGCTCGAGATGAATTCTGAAAACAGGAAAAAACAAAAGTGAAGGCATCGAATGGGACCTATTAATTTTGCTAAAGAACGCGTGACACTGGTAATACTTAGCTGACATTTCATACAAAATTTGATTTTCATTTTTTTGTACTCTATAAGAACTTACTGATTTTTTAAAATTTCTTTTGAATCTGTAGCGTGCAGCCAAAGACAATAACGAAGAACCATTAAAGCCTGAAATATTTATTGCAACTCGTACCAAGACGGGAAAGGAAATCCAGGCTGATACCCAAGTTGCAATAATAAGTTTTTCAAAGAGGATTAGTAGTGAACTTTATTCAGACTTAACATTTATATTTTGGGGAGTTTGACTACATTAAATTTTAATCACGTATGCCTTTTTCTTCTTCTTCTTGTTGTTGTGCAAGTTCGAGGAGATATCAATTATTTGTCGACGTTGTTTAATTATTTTTGACGAAAAGTTTTCATAATGTTTTAATGCTTGATCTCTATAATAGAATTGGAAATGAAATAGTACTTACAATTCACTATGGATGCCAATTTTATTCAATAGACTGAACTTCAAAATCGCCAAAATTTCCAGGGAAACAGCTGATGATGCATTTAGTGAAGTATTTGGAAAGGAGCAGCCTGGTCGAGTTAGGTGCTATGGTAGATCAGTGACAACAAGTTCTTTGAAGAAACATGAGGAAATTAACAATCTAAAACAAAAGCATGCCAATGAAATCATTTCTCTAAAGGAAGAATTGAGAGAAGAAATGCGACATTTATTCACTCAATTGCTGCAAAACAACCCTGGATTGAATTTTCAAGATATACCAGGGTGTGTTGGATCTAACCTTGATTCACCTATTGATGCAAGTAGCGCACAAGCTGTAAGAGGTACAAATCTTTCATATTCTTCGGGGTCAGCTCAAGATTCGGTTCTTCAAAAGGTATTTTGTATTTCAAATTCTCTGTTAATAGTGTCAATATTGTTTTTCTTCTAGTTTAGTTGGTATTCTTGGTAATGAAATTCAAAACTTATTTTTACTTGTCTAAGTTCAGTCCATCAATTGGACATCCCTAATTTCTTGTGTACCATATCTTTCATCTTCTCCATTTTGGAAATGTATATACTATTTAACATTCAAATGGAGAGATTCAACCTTATGATTGAAAATATCAATGAATGGAGGCATCCTTGATGTTAAAACATGTATACAAGGGAGCTAATTTACAAAGAGATAATTAAGATGTGTTCTCAAGATAATGAAGGGAAGATTATAGTAATGAAATAAACATAAGTTGTGTGCCTAGATCTAACAGCAAACAAAATAATTTTTACTACAATAGCAGACTAATATATGTTCAATTATGCAGGACAAAATGTTGTTGCATTTGGTTTTACTAGTATGTTAAAATCCCAGAAAACCACTTTTAGTCCATCAAAAATCACCAAATACCACTTTACTTCATACACTTCCTTGGGAACATTTGTAACAAGTGACATAAATTTGCACTTTCTTGATGTAGCAGTCTTTCTGGTTTGGTCAAATCTTGTATGCATCTCTAGCAATTGTTTGATACTTGACTCTGTGAATTCGAGTACTATCAACATTACTCGTGGAGTTATAAAGTTTGATTTTCGCGGGGTTGTCCTCAAGAAAGACAGTGAATCCACCCCTATTGATTGTTGAAATTTGAGAAGAGTACTGTGTTTCAAGCCCGAAAACAAGAATATTGCAGGGGTATTTTCGCGATACAAGATCATAAAGAAAGTTGATTTCTTTCTCCGCGAGGAGGTTGTGGCTATGTTAAACTACAAACAAAGCAGAGAAAATTGGAGAGGAAAATTGGCAGGGGATTTTCTTGCAGCCTGGTTCTCTATTTTTTGTTCACTGTCTGTTAAATCTTTACCTTGTTCAAGATTCTGTTTGTGTCTTTTTATAGCATTCCTTCTGTTCTTACTAAACATTTCTCCTGTGTGTATTTTTTGTTTGTGTCTTTTTTTTCATTGTCTGTATTTTTTTAACTTGAAATAACAGTAAATTGGGCTTCATTATTGTGAAAAGGGATATCCATAACCTCCTGACAAAACAAGAGTCATTTCATCCCTCCCTGTAGATTTCTTTTCCTGCAAATTAGTAGTGTCCTGCACTTTCCAGCCATATCAGCAACTTCCTAAATAACAATATTATCTAGGGGCTTAGGGAAAGGAGTACCTGCATTTACTGAACCTTTAGAATATTTTAACTCTTTCATGTATGCACTAGAGATGCAGTCTGATGATGAACCTTGCCCTATGCTGCAGTTCTTTGAAAATATCATGTTCATGTTGTTATGTATTGATTTTTGTGGTCATTCTAAACTATGTTATGAACCTTGTTTCCAGTGGTCATCTCTGGTTTGTTTGAACTACTTGTGTGTTCCTGTGAGTGTTCTCAGGCCCAATATGTTGTTAGTACTGGACTTATTATTAATCTGTGTCTCCGATATATCCTTATTTATTGATTGTTTTGTTCATCCTGCATAGAAAGATTAATTGAATTGTTAGAAGTATCAACTACAGAATTAGTAGTGGAACAGTGTGATGAGTCTTTCTTATTTTGTGATCAAGGCAAGTACAGAGAATTATCTTACAACATTCAAGACTTGTTAGTGCAGAATTATTAGAAGTAAGACATGTACAATTCAAGACTTCTTAGTGCAGAATTATTTGAAGTAGCAAGTGCATAATTACTAAGTAGTTCTGTTGCTTCTTAAGTTACTACTATCTGTGAAGTCTTAAAGAGTAAGTAGAGGATTAAAAATACCATTCTTCATATTATATACTTCTTTCAATATGCAATTAAAGAATTCATATCTCAACAATTATCTCACTTGTCCTATAAAAAATCTTTAATCTCTGTTTAAACTTTTGAAGTTTAATTTTGGAGAGTCAACAACAGAAGACTGCACAAATGTTGTAGTCCTTATAATGTGTAGTTTTTACATTGAGATTGTATTTAGATTTTGATTGGTTGTCTTACAGTGAATTTTCTCTGATTTTGCACATCTACAATTAATTCACAAACTTATAATTTTATTTTAAATGTGCAGGAAAATGCAGGTAATTGAATTTGAATTTGGCCAGAAGTAAACTCGATCTATTGTGGAAAAAGATGAAGAAAATTTTGTACTGTTGTCATATACGTTTGAATGACACTTTTGGTTTTTTGGAACTTGTTGATATTAGAGATCTTTAAGTAATCACTTTCTAAGTTTTGGTTGTACATGAAATATTTCTCGAAGTTTATTTTAAATATATAGCTTCAATTTAATGATTAGTTCATTTTGTGTTTTAGGTCACTTGTATGTATTTAAATATAATATATATATATATATTTGTGCTACATGAAGGCTTATAAATGTTGAAGTTACACTTTGTAAGTGTTGCTCTAGGTAGATAAAAAGTTACACTTTATAAATGTTGTTCTAGGTAGATATAAAGTTACACTTCGCAAGTGTTGCTCTAGGTAGATATAAAGTTACACTTTGTAAGTGTTGCTCTATATGAGATATAAAATCAACACTTTATAAGTGTTGCTATAGATGAGATACAAAGTAACACTTTATAAGTGTTGCTATAGCTGAGATATAAAGTAACACCTTATAAGTGTTGCAGTAGATGAGATATAAAGTTACACTTTATAAATGTTGCAATAGATGACCAATAAAAGGCAACACTTTTTAAGTGTGACCAATAAATCTTAAAAGGCAACGCTTTTAAGTGTAGTCTAACAAAAAATAGGTGTTGCTAATGCACGTCTTCAAAGTGTGCCCTTATACCTATTTGGCTACGCTTTATAATTGTAGCCAAAGATGGCAACATTTAAAAAGTGTTGCCTAATGTCAAAGGTTACGCTTCTTTTGGGCAGCCCCTAAAAAGTGTTGTTGAATGTCCAAAAGTGTAGCCTTTTATCAAAGGCCACAGTTTTTGCTAGTTTAGGCTACACTTACGTGGTGTTGTTGTACGCTGAAAATGGTGTAGTGCTATGTCTTGCACTAGTTTTCCTTGATGGAATCCTTAGGAGGTTGTTCTTGTGTTCTTATAATGTATATCTATGAAGATGTTGACTTTACATGTTGATAATCCTATATGATATTACTTTAATTTATGAACATGCTATTTGTTTATATTGATAAATATGATTATGGTTATTATTGATGTTATGCTATGTTAAGTTAGGAATTTTTTGTGATCCTTTGTTTGGTTTACTTGATTGAGTAAGGTTATGGGGCTTTGCTTGGTCATTAAACTTGTAGGATAAATGGTGGATTATGAGTAAGGGTCTTGCTTGTATTGTGATGTTTTGACCTCTTGTATATGTTGAATTGACTATTACTTGGTGATGTTGGTCTTGAGTTGCACATGGGTTTCACCTATGACTTGTGTGAGTGTTGGCTTATATGGGTTCTTGATTGTGCATAAGGCCTTTCAAAGTAATTTAGCATGGTTTTGATCAAATATCCTCTTTATCATGATTTCACTTGTTTTATGAGCATATACCCATATTTAGTACAATTGTGTACTAACCCATGTTTGATGTTTACTACAAATGTAGGATCCAACTGTTGATATTAGAGAAAGCTTTGAAAAGTACTTGGATTCTTATTTTCCAAGTTCGGTAGGTCCTTACTTTTCGAGGACGATGCTATTATGCACCTATTGGATGTTGTTTAGTATTAAAGAAACTTCGCGCATTATCTTTTGTTTTTGTACTATAATTGTAAAGCCTATATGTGCCTATAATTTTTTATGTAAGGGCTATGGCCAAATTGTGATACTTAGATTGTTTAAAATGAGACAATGTTATAATCTTCATATGATACCATCTTATACCATGTATGTGCAATAAAAGTAGAATACTATGTAATCTTCTTATATGAAGAGTCTGTGTATACTCGATAAGAATATATGATGTTTATTTAAGGCCTATGTAAACCTCAATGTACAACTAATTGAAATGTTTGATATTATCCACATTTTTAACTTATGAATGTAATGATGTATGCTAAGAGGCTAGTCTTAGTCCTCAAAGAGAACGACTACGCCGGTTATGTCTGGGGGTGCTCCCCGGATGTCACACTCACCCATCATTCGAGGAAGAATGATCATAAGGGGGGATTATTCTACGTGCACTAGTTCTATTTATATGGCGCTTTTAAATTGCATTTTTGCATATTTATGAACTCAGTTTCCTGTGTGACTAGTGACAATACAATAGGTTTAAAATGACGGCTCATAGATTCTTATCTGACACAATGAAGTTGATGTCGATGGAAATATTTAATCTCTATATCATAAGTAGGTATTCGAGTAGAGTTGAAATTTACATAGTGTATATAAGTTTTAAGTTAAGCTAAAGTTATTAGGGTCTAGAAATGGAAAACAATATTGATGTGCGTGCTCGACTTTACTAAGCTAGTTGGTGACAAGTAGATGCATCACCTACTTTGACCTATTGACAATCCCAAGGACCAAGTTGGTGCATCACCTACTAAAACTCTTTTGACCATATTATTGAAACAAGTACGCCACCCATATATGGCCCATGTTGAATAGAAAAATAAGGGAGAAATGTACAGAGAAGGCCCAACCATTCAAAGCCCACATGATACAATATGAAGAGAAAAGTAGGTGCATCACCTACTCAAATGTCTGGCCTAATTAAATACACATGTTGGCTGCAAATGAAGTACAAGAAAGGTGGCAAAAGAGAACCTATTAAGGTCAAATATCTTATACAAATATCTTCTTTATCTGTTATCCAAATTTTAAGCTCAAAAATTCATATATTTCTCTCTCTCAAAATGAAACAGCCACCCAATTTTCCCAATAGGGTTCTAAGTATTTCTAACCTTATTTTTTCCAAATCAGCCACAAGTTCACCGTCTCTCTTCTATTGCTTCAGGTACATTGGACAGATCTTCAGAGGGAGTGCACTAGACATAACTATATGTGTTGCCAGCCAAGGTTCTGCCACTCTCTTCCAAAGATTAATCGAAGGTTACAGAAACAGTAATGAAGGACCATAACAGATTTAGATATCCAAGGTAAGGGTGCTTCCACAACCTTTATTTATTAGTTTATTTGAGATTTCCAGACTTACTTGTTTAATTTAACTCATGGGATGGTGATTTAAAACTATAAATTGAAGTACTTTGATTATTTTTAGTTTTGAGGACTTCTATTGTAATGATTTGTTTTGGGAGGTCATGGAGGTACTTAGAGATTGATTGTGGAAATTTGTAGGGTGCATATTTATAAGCTATGATGATTTTCCATTAAATTAATATTTTGGTAAACTCACTGCCCGTTCCATGGGAAGGTTGTTTCGTGCAAATAACTGTTACGGGCTGAATTTGTGGAAGAAAACAATCAATTAGAAAGATAATGGGTGAGCTACTGTTTTGATGAGTTTAAATATCCCGAGTTGGTTGGTAAGCTGCTAGTATTAGCCTTAATGATTTGTTGTAGTAGATGAAGATTATGACGTTAGAGGAAAGGTGGACACTTTGTAAGATATTAACAAATTGGGAATTGAGGTATAGAAGGCTATTCAATGTCCTATTTTAGTGGCATAAATCCAAAACATGCATTACAAAAAGTAAGATTTCTAAGTGCCCTTGGTAGTGAGCGCTCCGTAATTACACTTCCTACTCCTTGGAGCATTAAACTGAGCACTTTAATAGGAGTTTGTTACAAAATGTACTTTTTACTCTACCAAGTGCTAGCTTGAAAGGTTTAAACTCGTTTCATCGTCAAGTACCCCTGGAACATAACACCTTTATATAAATTTAAGTGATCCTAGATTACACATGGTACATATGTTTTTATGTTGGATATACAATCTTCCAATATCTTGCCAACTTGCTTCAATTGTCTATTCCATCGAATATGTCATCTTTTCCTAAATTCATATGTTCCCTTTATTGGTTATTACTCTCATTGTGTTAGACTATAATGTTACTCACAGTATCCTTTCTTTCTATATTGTACATTTTATATTTACTTACTTGGAATATATATCCGTCCTTAAGTTGAATCTTGTCATGTTCCCCCTTGGTTCCACATATATCAACACCTTGTATTTAATATTAGTTAGTGAGTATCATATCGAATAGCAATCTCTTGGCAGAATGTTAAATATCTTTACTTGATGTGCTTCAGTTTGAGATGTCAAAATGCTTATCAAGTCATATAAGCTCCTCAGTAATATGTTGGTGTCACATTTGCTTCCCATGTTATTGTTATTATCATAAGTAAAAATTCATATGTCTTCTACTACTGGTCGATATTTCTAAATCTCAACAATGATTATGACCACAAAAACAACAATCCCGAATGAGTTATTATCAACAAAAAAAATATCGAAAAAAGTTATTATTATCTAACAAACAATCTCAAAAGAGTTATGACCATGAAAACAACAATCTAAATGATTAAAGAATCTAAGTGAAGCGATCTCTATAACTATTGGTAGAAGTCAAGGGGGAAAAGCCTAGCATGGGTCGATCCCAATCTATATATAAGGGTAGCAGTTCAGGGGCGAAATCCTAGCATGGGCCAATCCCAATTGGTATAAGAGGGTGAAACCTCAGGGGAGAAAGCCCAGCATGGACAGATCCCAAACTGTGGAATTATGAGAACAACATCCAGGGGTTAAAATATCTAGCATGAGTAATCCTTTCCTACCATTGATCAACTGGTCATTTGTATCATATGCCTTATAAAAATTATAACGCATATAAAAGTAAAGAAAACAATGTAAGATACACTATTCCACAAGTATAAGCAAAGGTTGTCTCTAATTGTTATCTATTGGTATTTGGTTTAAGTTGAGCTCTAACTTACATATGGTTGTATTATGATTTATACATTCAGTACATTCTTTCGGAATGACGTTACTTGTTGGTGACGCTGCATTTCATGTTGCAGATCCATGCACTCAACTAGTAGATCTCCCTAATAGAAGAACATGATATTCAACGGTTTTTGGTGATCTCCAGATTGATTTTTGTCTTTGACGAGTATTCATTATGAGTATTTCCTAGTGGTACATTTATGGACCATAGTAGATGCTTTGCACACATTGTAAATCTATTATTGGTATTCATAGTTTCACTTGTCAGATTTATCAGTTCATCTAGTCAACATGTGTTGCATATGAAGTTCCTCATTAGTAAATATATCTACATAGTAGTAGTTTACCTTCTCATAATAGGTGAATCGTAAGGCATGTATTCATATAGTGCTTTTTTTCCTCACCTAGACTTGGGGTGTGATAAATATTCTCTTATACTTCTCTCATATCTAACTTGGAAATCAAATTTTTAGCCAGGCGAAGACCAAGCTTAATGTCACAGAATATTGTTTACCAATAAGTCATTTCTATTTCAAAAATTACATCAGCAACTTTAGTAAATTTCACAAATATCTAGACTTGGTCAGTTTAGTAAATTAATAGAGTTTGATGTAAGATATTTTTCATTCTAAGTTATTATACCTACCATTATATTAGCTGGTATTCTAGAGCGACGTACTAATCAAATTATATATGAAAATCCTATTGGATATAATATAACAATCGGGGTTATTTTTTGCAATGGTTATAAAGACAATCTGAAATGATTTTGACAGGAGAGTGATTGTGGTTACTTGATGTATTTAATGGTTATGAGTGAAATACTTGACTTTGAGTTTCACTTGTTTGATGCTTTTAATTATTGAATTGTGGTTTATGAATTGAGAATATATTGGGCCTGTGAGCCAGGTATTGTAGAATTTCTATGTTGGGTTAATTTGTGTGTAGGTTGTAGTTTCAGGAGATTCATTAGAGTGTCGAGGGTATTATTTTTCTAGCTAGTTGCTTTGTTTAGTAGTTTGCTTGTTGACTACGTTGTTGTTGGTACTCACCCTTTGCTTCTGCAGTTGTGTAGGTTCTGAGCCGGGACACATGTGATTTGTTTCTCTTTCTTCGATCTCAAGGCTTGTAAAGGACTTGAAGATGTAGTCGTTAGTCATTCACTATTCGTTTTTTCCTTTTCTTAAATTTGTTCTATTTGACAAACAAACACCTAGACTTATATTTGTTTCTTAATTCTATATGTACGTATAAAGTGGCATATACGCCTGACAATAAAATTTTATGGGTTTTAGTCGAGGAATAAGTTTTCTATTATATTGTGTTATTTATCTTTTTGTTATTAAACTTTTATTTTATTTTTCGTTAGGTTGCGGCTAAATTTTCTTGGTGGGGGAAACAACTTTCATCACGTCGATTTTTTGAGTCCTGACAAATCCTTTTAGAGACCTAGGTTCATAAATCTCAAGTGTGTATAACCCAAGTTTAGGTAGAGTCTTGAGGATCGATACAGATATATTTGTACATATCTTCAAGAGGATCACAAACAATTAGTAAACGTCCTTTTATTCATCACTTCTTATCATTTGTGGTTTACCTTCGCTAGCGCTATGTTTCTGCGTGCTATTTTTGTAGATATCAGAGACCAAAACTTCTGCTTCTATTTATAGATAGGAGGTAGTTCATGACTCTTATTAAGTCCCCAACGAAGGGTAGAGTCCAAGCTAGAGGTTGTGCTCATGGAGTAGCAAAAACTAGAGGTCATGCTCATAGGGTGACACCATCTAGAGGCAGGGCTTGAGAGGGCTCTCCTAAGGCACATGTTAAGGTTGTTGAGGACTAGTTTCCTTCCGAGTTTGGAGCTGGATGTTTTGTGTAATAGAGATTCTTTCTTCGGGTGGTGAGATAGTCACACCTAGGGTGATTAGAAAAATGTAGGGGAGTAGACCCCATGTGATCATGTAAAGGTGGGTCAGCCACCAATGGTTTCTGTACTACCTATTGCTGCATAGGTTGCTCATGAGGTCATCTTGACAGTTGTTGATCGACAATGCTATGAGAAGTTTCACAATATGAAACCACCCAAATTTCAAAGTTGTAAGAGTAAGGATGCTCAAAAGTTTTTAAATTTGTGGTGTTCAGTTTGTGGAACTTTAGCTTCGTGGTTCTACCATAGAGTTGTGGAGGACTTTCATGAGGTCTGGATTAGTTAAATCTCCACCGGCAGAGTGTAATATGTTTTCTAGTACTTTCCAAGACTACTTCATTCCTTGGAGCATGAGAGAAGAGAGTCATCCGAGATTCGAGATCTTGACTGAAGGTATTCTGGTTCTGACTGAGTATGTGGCCCAATTCTGTGAGCACTCTATAAATGCTTTAACTAATTTTCTAGATGAGCCTGAGAGAGTTCACTAGTTTTTGAGAGGGTTGACTTTCTCCTTAAGTTCTTATGTATTTAGGGCAACTAGAGTGGGGGCTTCTTACGTGTCCATTGTGAGAAGCACTGAAGAGGCTAAGAGGATAGTTCTTCTACATAGTTTTCTAGTGCATCGTCTAGAGACAGAGGTTCTCATAGAGATGGTAGTTCTTTCCATACCCTTTGGTTGGGTAATGCTTCTGTTCGAGTGACTGAACGTGGGCAGTTATGGGATATGTTAAGATAGTTATAATAGCTCTTCAAGTTCACAATAAAAGAGTAATGTTCAAAGATCTTGCTTAACATCTTGGGATCCAATTCATATGATGCAAAAATGTCCTCTACGGTCTCTTTTAAGACCTCATTATTCTCATTAAATTACTTAAATTAGGGATTCAGTACCTTCAGCTAGAATTCAAGGTAGATTTTAGTCCGGTAGTGGTGACATAACTATAGGGATAGGTACTACACTTGTGTAGGTTGAATGTAGAGGTTCTACTCGGTCTATAGGAGGCCGAGATAGACAATGTTGACTTTTACAATAACGGATGAGATTAGGACATCTGATGTTGTGATCACAAGTATCATCACAGTTTTCCGTCATCATGTGTTTGTATTATTTAATCCGATATCTACTTTATCATATGTGTCTACCTACTTTGCCGATGGGTTTAATATAATGTTTATTTTCATATATGTTCCTATTTATATTTTTACACTAATGGGTGAATCCTTAGTGGTGTATCTAGTATATCGATCATGTCTTTTTTTGAGCCAGGTATCATATGTGGGTAGACCTAATCATTTTGCCGATGGTAGAATTTGATATTAACTTGGGTATTAATTGGCTTTCTCCACAACATCCTATTTTTCATTGTTATGCCAAGAGTGTGACACTAGTGATGTCGGGTAACCCTAGATTTAAGTGGACGGATACTAGCTATTCACACCCTTGCAAAGTTATCTCCTTCATTAGATCTCAGATAGATTGGTTGATAATGTGTGTTGTCCTACTTGGATTTTACTCTTCATAGTAGTGTCGAACAATCTCCCATGGATTCCGTGTCCACGATTCGAGAGGATGTGTATTGATTATCGACACACCTCTTATGTTGTTTGTGAGAAAGTAGAATGGTTCTATGAGGATGTGTATTGAATATCGATAGTTGAACAAAGTTACATTGAAGAGAAACTATCATTTTTATCATAATGATAATTTGTTTGATCTACTTCAAGGTGCATCTCTGTTTTATAATATTTATTTGAGATAAAGTTATAATTTGCTAAAGATTAGGGCATCATATATCCACCTTAGCCACAAAATCTACTATATCCCATTTAATGCCATTCAACCAAAAGACTTCCTGCAAATTACAGTACATCTTAGTGGCACATGGATGAATAGAATAATTGGAGTTATGGACTTTTGAAAATTCTTCTAGCTCAACTCACCTACCTTAGGAACACATAACAGACCCTGATAGCGAAGCACACCATCTTCCCGTTGAGAGAAAACATTTACTCTCTTCTGATGAACTATACCCTTTCGTTGAAGGAATATCGGATCACTATATTGTCTTTCTTTAACCTCCATTACTAAATAAGATTTTGAGCCATACTGAACTATCACACCACAATCAGATATGTTCATAATGCGAACTCAATAGTGAGCAAGCATATTAAAATCCATTGCTAGTTCTTTTAGATCTTCTTAACATTTGCTACACTACTCATAGATAGTCTGCTATGTGCATCTGCTACTACATTAGCTTTACCAAGATGATAAAGCACACTTTATATCATAGTCTTTTAGGAATTCAATCCATCTCCTTTGTAAAATATTTAACTCAGTCTGGCTAAATACATACTGAACATTCTTATGGTCTATGAACACATCTATGGGAACACCATACAAGTAATGTCTCCAAATATTTATTTCAAAGACCACTGCTACAAGATCAAGTTCATGTGTTAAATTCATCTTATGAACCTTAAGTTATATCTTACAAAATTAATAACCTTTCCTCGCTACATCAACACACAACCTGGGAAGATTCTGGACGCATCGCAATAGATCCCATAACAATATGAACCCTTTTGTATAGTCAAAAGAGGAGTTGTAGCCAACCTAGTTTCAATTTTTCAAAATATTTCTCACACTCATCTATCAAATAGAACATAAATTTTTTATGAGTCAATATAGTTAATAGAGAAACTATTGATGAAAATCTTTCAACGGACCATCTGTATTAAATAGCAATCCCAGGAAACTTCTAATATCAATTAGGTAGGTATGTCTGGGCGATTGTATCACGACATCTTTTTTTCTGTGAATCTACTAGGATCTCTTCGCTAGATATTATAAGCCCAGTGAAAGCAATAAATTGAAACAAAAACTAAGATTTGCTAATCTTAGAAAATAACTAGCAATCATTAAGAGTTTGCATGACAAACCTCAAATGGGTCGTATGTTCTTCCTCATTCCTAGAGTAAACTAATTATCATCAATAAAGATGATAACGATGAACTCCTAATACTTCTTGAATAGTCTGATCATCAAATGTATGAAAGATGCAGGAGCATTGGTTTGTCAAAATTACGCAACTACAAATTCATAATGAACCTTCTAGTTTTGAAGGATGTTTTTGGGATTTCAATATCTGTGACTTTGAGTTGATGATAACTAGATCTGAGGTTTATCTTCGACAAATGACTAGCACCCTGAAAATTTTCAATCAAGTAATCAAATCCTAGGGATGGGATACTTATTCTTGATTGTGACTTTGTTCAATTGTTGATAATCAATGTACTTTGAGATCGATCTTTCTTTTTCACAAACAACTCTGGTGAGCACCCCATGGGGAAATAGTAGGTCTGATGAAACCCTTATCTCGAAGGTATTTCAAAGGCTCTTTCAATTCCTTAAGCTCAGTTGGAGACATTTTGTAAGGAGGAATATAAATAGGTTGGGTATTTTGAAGGATATCAATTGCATAGTCGATTGTCCATTTAAGATAATCTGGGGTAGATTTCTGGAAACTCTTTTGGGAACTCATTAACTACTGAAACTGACACAAGAGTTGGGGTTTAAACACCTTGAATCCTTAACCCAAACTAGTTGATAGATAAACCCCTTGGTAATCATATTTCTCAACTAAAGGTAAAAAATGAATTGATCAATAGGCGCTAATCTAGTACCATCCCATTCAAATATTGATTTGTCTCAAAATTTGAAACGAACGATCCTAGTTCTACAATTGACTAAGGCATAATATAACCAATTCTTACCTAGAATTATATAAAATTCTACCATTTCTAACTCTTCAAGATCTGCAGAGGTGACTTTTTATGAGACTATGATATGGCAATTTGTGTATATACATGAAACTATAACAGGGTCCCAAACTGGGCTAGAGACTTAAAAAGGTTCTTAGAGGATTTCTAGACTAACATCAAAGTTGACTGTTATATAAGGAGTTACAAAGGAAACAGTTTCTCCTGGATCTAGTTAATCATAAACATCTATGTTAAAGACTCCTAATGTAGCAGTCCCCACATAAGGAGAATATTCTTGACATTGGCAATCCTGAAGAACCTACAACCTATTTTAGCGTTGATCGCCACCTATACTAGACGAGATACCCTGCTAAGTCGGGCGACCTGTTGGTGCTGGTGAAGTTGTAGACTTCCATCAATATATGACTAACCACACCCAAAACATCTTTCTTTTCCTGCAAGACACTAGCCCTAATGATCCTTACCAAATTTAGTATTCATCAACACCCCAACTTAAACTTTTGATTTTCCTCGAGTAAAACTTAAGTTCAACAATTCCAAAAGGATGTCTCAAATAGTGCTACAAATGAATCAATCATGAATGAAAACAACAAAACTCAAATTACTCATGCAAGGATCAATTTTTGCACTAAAAGATTCACGGTGTGACTCACCAATATCAATGATTCTTAAGTTCACAATACTTGCTTCAAATGCAAGTTCAAGCTCAACAAAGTACTCAAACGCCATCACACAAAGATCATTCCATATTCTCACATAATTGCTAAAAAATTTATAGCTCAATAATCACAAATAACTCTCTCACTCAAAAAGATGAAAACATGCATGACTTCACCAATAGGTTTGCCCTTATTTTCTAGCCAATAGTTGTTTCAGCTCACTCAAGATCAAAGAGTTATTTTCAATCTTGTAAATGGGTTGAGTGTAAAGGTATGGCCATTTAGGCTCAATGACTTCTATCCTCATGAAATTTTGTATAGACATCACTTTCTTTCATTTTCTTCAATATTCTCATACATGCTCAAAATTCACCCCATTAATCACTTCTCATGGACTACCGGACACTCCAAGTCTTTTGCAATTTTTACAACTTTATTCCACAAATTTTTTTTTATCTTTTTCCTTTTCTTTTTTTCTCACTTGGTCAAGCTGAAACAATCAAGACCCTATACTAAGGATTCCTAATTACTACGTTAGTTTGTAGTTCTCTCTCAAGAAAGCACAAAAACTTGAAAATATATTATACTATATATGCAATAATGAAGTTAAATAACAATAATATTTAGACCAACTTCAGATAAATACCAATTATCAATAATCGATAACACCCATTTAGTAAAATACAACAATCTGTCATATTGTAAAAAACCCTAGGTTAGGGTTTTAGCCAATCACAGTGAAAAGATAAAATTCAATACATGCTACATTTTCCATACCAAGTTAGATGAAATTTTGAAGTTAAAATTAATTAAAATCTTCTTTATTACCAAACGCAAGTGTAAAACCTTGCGAAAATAACTTGAAATCCACAATGGTAGTGTTTTTGCTCTCCATATTTTGTTCACACGTTTCTGAATACCATTTCTCTCTTAAAATCTTTTGGGGACAAATCAGTGAGGTAAGTCAATCTTCACTGACCATTCGGTGAATCAGTGATTGTCCATTATCTCGCATTTATTATGCATGTCTTCCTAGTCCAACCACTATAATGTTTGGCGATCTAGATCGGGTCTTAATTCATTCTTAGATGTGCACTTTTCCCCTTTATATCTCCCATCATTACTTATTTGTATCTGCATCAGTACTTTTCATAACCTGGTCATCCATCATCGATGCAATCGGCATCTCGCCTAGTGGAACTTCTGCTCGCCAAAAGTACTCCTAATCTAGACTCATCATTCTGTAACTTTAAGTGGTAGAATGGAAACTAGCGAGTAACTGAGTGACATCAGAGATTATTAGGCTTATTGTTCTCTTCTTTTTTTGCTCGTGTTCTCTGTGTTTCCTATTTTTGTCCTAGCTTTGTTCCTCATTCCTTATATCTGAAGATCACGGGTTTTACATCAGTTGTCTAAATTTAGTATTCATCAAAACCCCAACTTAAACTTTTGAGTCCAAATTTAGTATTCATCAACACCCCAACTTAAACTTTTGATTTTCCTCGAGTAAAACTTATGTTCAAAAATTCCAAAAGGATGTCTCAAATAGTGCTACAAATGAATCAATCATGAATGAACACGACAAAACTCAAATTACTCATGCAAGGATCAATTTTTGCAAAAAAAGATTCACGGTGTGACTCACCAATATCAATGATTCTTAAGTTCACAATACTTGCTTCAAATGTAAGTTCAAGCTCAATAAAGTACTCAAACGCCATCACACAAAGATTATTCCATATTCTCACAAAATTGCTAAAAAATTTATAGCTCAATAATCACAAATAACTCTCTCACTCAAAAAGATTAAAACATGCATGACTTCACCAATAAGTTTGCCCTTATTTTCTAGCCAATAGTTGTTTCAGCTCACTCAAGATCAAAGAGTTATTTTCAATCTTGTAAATGGGTTGAGTGTAAAGGTATGGACACTTAGGCTCAATGGCTTCTATCCTCATGAAATGTGGTATAGACATCACTTTCTTTCATTTTCTTCAATATTCTCATACATGCTCAAAATTCACCCCATTAATCACTTCTCATGGACTACCGGGCAATCCAAGTCTTTTGCAATTTTTACAACTTTATTCCACAACTTTTTTATTTATCTTTTTCCTTTTCTTTCTACTTTTTGTTACTCTTTTTTTATATAGAGGGTTTCCATCTTTCTCAAAACCATGGATCAAGGGGGACCTCTATACAGTTCTCGATTTTCCTTATCTTTTCTTAACAACACAAACTTAGACTTTTGGTCTAAGTCGGCTATTCAAAAACACCACACTTCATAAGGATTATGGGTGAATTATTAAAGAGAGGTCTCATATTCTAAAATTTCATCCAAGAAAAGGACAAGGCTTCAAAGGGTTCAACAAATGTTCACACACTCACAAGGGAGGCCACAAAAGAGGTATATTGTTAAATTATTTCATTCTTTAAAATTGTTGCCTAAGATTATTTCAAGATCTTACATCACTTAGTCAACCAGAATAATGATGCAGATTCTAGGTGACATTACACATGTTTCACAATAAACTAATTACACAAGGCATATGCCCCAATAACAAACAAGACTCCACACTTTTGCTAGTGTGAAATGTTCATTACAAGAAACTCAATTCGATAATTTCTTTAATTATGTTATATTAAAAGTTGTTTCCTTTCACATTAAATTATTGTGACTTTTGTAATGACTTATGACTTTTCTAAAGGGTTGTGAATTTTTTTTATGGATTGTGAGATTTTTAAAGGAAATGTCAATTTTTAAAAAAGGTTGTGACATTTTCCAAGGGTTGTGCCTTATCTGATGAGTTGTGCTTTTTTAAAGGGTTATGACTTTTCCGATGAGCATGGGCTTTTTAAAAGGGTTGTGACTTATCTAATAATTAACTATTAGAAAATAGTCATACTACTATTTGTTAGCTATAAATAAAGGGGTTTCATGTTGATCAACGTATTCAAAGACACTTCATCCAATTCTAAGCGTTGACGATCGTTTGTCAGTATAATAACCTAACCAAGGGTTGGGGTCAAGTCCCAACGAAGCAGTTTTGAGAATAAATCAGTAAAGTATAAATTAGCTATGCTAATAAATATATAGAAGAAATTATCAATTCAAAAAATAATAAATAAAAAGGGTTGACACACATGACAATTAACTATGGGTGTTTGTAGACAAATTAACAACTAAAAATAACAAAATATAAGAGATACGAATAGGGAGACAGGATTCTTGGGATGTCAAAGGAATATGGACTTAACTAAACTATAGTGTACATGATATTAATAGAAAATTTTCTGCATATTTGTAATTAAGCTAGAATTTAGTGGCGGTATATTCTCTCTCAAGAAACTTAGACCGAATAAAGTTGGTTTCTCTTAAACACAGAAATGTTGCACCTATACCGAGCTTTATCCTTAGACCATTCA
The DNA here is from genome assembly GCF_001406875.1 of Solanum pennellii. Lineage (NCBI taxonomy): Eukaryota > Viridiplantae > Streptophyta > Magnoliopsida > Solanales > Solanaceae > Solanum > Solanum pennellii. The sequence goes on from NC_028646.1 coordinate 69,350,174, forward strand.
CTCTCCAGAGGTGAGTGTGGGAGATGGTTTAGGATTTACTCTCTCGAGATGAACCCAAGACAACCCAATAACTACCGGCTATCGACTCAGTCGTTCTACTCTTAATACCTCTCTCTCGAGCAAGCCCAAGACACGAAGATGAAATCATATTTGCTACTAAAATGTCACTGAGCTCAAACAAAACTACTAAAAGGTATCACATTTAAACAGCAAATTAAATACTAATTATCAAGAGGCAAAAGTAAATTCAACCCATATTCACATATTCACACCAGAAGAATTGGGGTTTTAGCTATGCATAGTTTTGAGATAGAAATCGATACCAAAAAGTGTTTCCATAAAATGGGTACGATAAAAAATTTCTTTACGTCAGCTAAGGATGAAGGTTTTTCAAGACTTTCTTCGAATTTCTTGAAGTTGGGAACCTTAAAATCATCAATGTTCAAGAACAAAGTCTTCAAAAGCTCTTAAATCTCAGAATAGAAGTAAAATATCAAAAAATATTGTTCAAAGCTAAAAAATCCGGTCCTAAGCTAAAAAAAATAAACGAGTATTTGTAGTTTTCAAAAATTTGTGCTGTGAAGGACCACTCGGCATAGTTTGTTGGGATCTCCGATCTTCTCAGCGATCTACTTTTTGGTAATTCACTCGCCGTATTGCATTTGCCTTCAACATCTTCGTGTTCTGTAACTTGGGCTGATGTAGTGCCGTTTTGCAAAATAGCTTGGCGACACGCAAGCAACTCCTTTTCACAACCAACTTGATCCTATCCATCAAGGCTCAACACTATGGAACATTAGGCGACATTAAGGCCATTTGGTGACTCGCCTAATGGGTAAGGCGATCCTCAGATCGTCTTTTCTGAATTATTTCAACTGCCTTCCTCCTTTTTTCTCCATTGTATCTCTGCATTGTCTCTATTTTTGAATACCTGAACTCAAGGTATTTCATCAGTTATTTAGAAAAAATATGAATTTGCGGAAACTAAACCTATAAAAAAAATATAGCCATAAATGAGTCCAAATCATGAACAGATCAACACCCCTAACTTAAACTTTTTCACGTCCTCAAGTAAAACTCATGTTCAGTAGTTCAAAAAGATTCTCAAACGTGCTACACAAGATTCAATAATAAATGTAAACAAGAAATCTCAACTTACTCATGCAAGTTTCTATTGATCAAATGCCCTCACGTAATTAATGATTCTATTTAACACACAATGGTTCACAATTTAAAGTCTTGGAATCAAGTTCAACACTCACACTCACAAGGATGAACATGATGCATGAATTGAACCATAAGTTTGCATGTATTTTCCAATCAACCTTAGTTTCAGCTCACTCAAGATCAAAAACTTCATTCAAGGCTTTTGACAGGGGTGAGTGCAAAGGTATGGTCATTTGGATTCAATGACTTTTATCCTCATGAAATGTGGTACTCACAACATTTCCTTTCTTCTTCTTTCATCTTTTTCTTTTGTGCTCATAAGTCTCCCCTGTATTCACTTTACATTGATTGTTTGGAAAACCCATTTAATTTTCTATTTTCATAACTTTATTCCATGACTTTCTCTTTTTTCATTTTGTCTACTCTTTTTATTTGTCTCTTTTCTTTTCTTTTTTTTTTGTATGGAGAGGTTCCATTTTTCTAAACTCCATCGGTTAAAGGAGACGTTTCTTGCACTTCTTGACTTGCCTTCTCTTTTCACCACAGCCCATCATAGACTTTTTGCATATTTTGGCTATTTAATCAACAAAAAATCAAGAGAATTATAGGTAGTGGATTAAGAAAGGTCATATTTTTTAGTTTCCTCCAAAGAAAGGTAAAGCTTAAGGGGTGTTCAAAAGAGGTTCGCACACTCACAAGGTAATCCGCAAAAGAGGTATATGTCAAATTGGTTCAGACTCCTTCAAAGGTATCAAATATCATATCATTGGTTCACATCACTTAGTTAACCGGACCAACGGAGCAAATTCTAGGTGTCAACTGTAAGCTAATCAATCAAGGCATTGATACCAAAGTCAAACAAGACTCCACACTTTATATAGTGTGCAATGTTTATCGCAAAAAACCTAATTTCATACTTGTCTAATCACAACGAGATGAAAAAAGTTCACCCATTTTCTGTGCAACTTCAAATTTCCTCATTGTAGCCGCACATTAATTTTTATGCGATTGATAGCACTATAAAAGTCATCGATATTGATCAAACAGAGACTCAAATATGCCAAAGAAAATTACATTCAAGTGAACACAAGAGGTCGTGCAAAATGTTTTGAATGGGTCAAATAATATACAATTCAAATCATAAAACCCACAAGCCCAAACATCCGCAAAAACCAATATAAAACACAATTCTAAACATAACAACCCAAATATATACACAAAACATCAAACAATCAATATTCACACAAATAGTCAGCCTAACCCCAACAAAAATTAAAGTATTTTCCTCAAAAGAAAATAACATAATGATATCCAAAAAGTAAGATAGTGAAGGAGATAAAGAAAACATCATGTCTAAGCAGTCGTTCCATTTGTCTGGGCATTAGAACTCAGAGTCTCCTCTGAACTACCAGCTCCTCTAGGGACAACAAAATGTGTACCTGCTAGGGAATTCTGCAGAGCAACACCTACCATGATCTCCCTAGTCGTAGGAAGGTCTCCATGTGCAACTCCCTCAGCCTCAATAAGGTCTACCAGATCTTTGTAGATACTATCCTCTTGTACGTCTATCTTCTCTAAGTTGGTAACAACATCCGACTCATCAACTGGAGTATCCCCATTGTGTCCTTCTAGCTGGTAACAAGAGGAATTTCTGAAATCTCAGGGCGTCTAGATCATTTGCAGCATCCAATAATGAGGTGAAGTTGAAATGTTTCCACAAATCAGCAACCTCAGCTCTCAAAGTTGTAAGCTCAGATTTCTCCCCTTGTATGCTCTCGCAAGCCTCTACTCTTGTGGTGGGAGAGTCAATGGAGGTCCGGAAAAGGGTATGTGCAGCTCGAATAGCACCCTCAGTCCTAACAGGAATGTCCCTCTCCTTTCTGGAAGCTCTCACATCGGCAGACCTCTTTAGGATGATCTACTGAGTAATCTTGGGTTGCATGGAGGTAATGGATGTGCCTCAAACATGAGAAATAGAAGTACTGGCAAAGATGCCTCTACAAGTATTGCGTGTATATCGACTTCCTTTGATATATCTATCGGGGCTGCGTTCCTCCTTTCAGCCTTCTATCTCGTCTAATCGGCCTCAATACGCTGTATTTCAGTGGAGGATGAAGCGGTAACCTCAAAATCGGTAGATTCATCATGGGATAATCCAGCACGCCAATGAAGCGTAAGCGCAAACTATTGATAACTCAACAAATTCAATTCCTGCAAATACAAATTTAGATGGCACCAATGAAGCGTAAGTGCCCAATGTACAACTGGAAGTTGACTTCTCAAATTGTCTAAACACTAAGCATACTGATCCTATGGATACTTCTGTGAATGGAAATGAAAGTGTTGAAGGCAATATAGAGGGAAACCAAAGGTCACAAGGTATAAATTTAAGTAAATGTCCATAACTCACACCTCACTAGTGGCGTAAAAATTTAGCATACAGCCAACCACACTGAAACAAGCACTACCAAGTCCACGCTAGTATGAAGTGATGCAAGAAGAAGATGACGCTTTTAAAAAAAATGAGAATTGGAAATTGATACCAAGATCTGAAGGCATGAACGTAGTTTGCTCCAAAATGGTGTTTAAGACAAAATTAAAGTATAATGGTACTATAGATAGGTACAAAGCCAGCCTAGTGGCAAAGGGATATTCACAACTTGAAGGCATTGATTTTGAAGAGACCTTCAGTACAATAGTCAAGGTTACCACTATAAGAGTAGTATTATCAGTTGCACATAGTCTACAATGGCCTCTCAGACAATCAGATGTCAAAAATGCTTTCTTGCATGAACATCTCCAGGAAAGTATTCATGACCCAACCTCCCGGATTTGTTGATAAACAATATCCTAAAAACATCTTTGCCTACTCAAGAAAGCATTGTATGGTCTAAAACAGGCAACTAAGGCGTGGTTTGATAGGTTCAGTCTCAATTTTGGTTTAAGTGCAGTAAGGAAGATTCCTCATTGTTCATACTTTAGTATGATAGAGAGACGATTCCTCTTTTGTTGTATGTTGATGATATATAAATCACCGGTAGCTCTTTTGATCTCACTGCAAATATAATCACAGGGCTTGAAACGGAGTTTGCCATGAAGGATCTTGTACCATTACATTTCTTCCTATGAGCTAAGGTAAGGTACTTCAAGGATGGTATTCATTTGAATCAAGGAAAGTATGTTGTTGAGCTACTTATGAAGACTGACATGGCTCTTGCCAAAGAAGTTAGTACCTCATTGGCAAAAAAAATGGTTTATCACAAGTCACAGGAAATTCTATTGATGTCTCTACGTACAGGAGCATTGTTGGAAGTCTCCAATATCTCACTCTAACCAGACCTGACAAATCACATGAAATCAACTTGGTCCACCAGTGTATGCAAACTCCAAACAGTGAGCATTTCAGGTTGTGAAAAGAATTCTTAGATATGTGAACGTACTTCAAAAAATGGCCTGAGACTTCTTGCACGATCACGTCTCAGATTATATGGGATTTTAGATGCTGATTGGGGAGATTGTGCAATAACAAGAAGGAAAACTACAGGTTACACAATTTACTTAGGTACAAACTGCATATCTTGGGCCTCCAAGAAACAACACACAGTGTCAAGGTCTAGTGCTGAGGCAGAATACAGGGCAGTTGCCTCTACTACAGCTGAAATAACCTAGATCATCTACATCCTAAGAGACACTGGAGTTTACTTGAAACATTTACTACATTGTTCTACGACAACGTCGATGCATTATAGATGACTTCAAATCCACTCGTACATGCTAGAACTAAACACGTAAAAATGGATTATCACTTTTTTAAGGAGAAGGTAGACAGAGGACATCTTGTCACACACTTTTTGATCAAAAGACTAGTTCGATGATATTCACACCAAGGCATTGACAAAGTAGGAGTTCACAAAGTTTCAGAGCAAGCTAGGAGTGAGTGTGCAACTTCTCACTATCTTGAGGGAAAGTGTTGTGAAATAGGGTTTAGAATAGAAGTAGTTGTTCTAGGATTCTACTTGTGCTCGTATGTAATTTCATAAGTAGCATACGAATTGTACGCAATTCATTATCAAAAAATAATATCCTCCCTTCTATCTTATTGTGTGAGTTCTACAACGTGGACATTAGGCGAACCGCCGAGTAGTTTGGCGAGATTGACCTACCTCGCCAAACAACCTAACATGCCTATTTTCGATCCATCTTCTCGAATTCAACCCCGCAGCCCCCGATAAAAAAAAACAAACCAAAAAAATGTAAAATTAGAACAGGACCATAAAACGCACAAATTTCTCCCAGTTTTGCCAAATTTGGTTGTTTGACGACTTATGACTTAAGGATGATTTTATCTTTTCTATCATTGAGAAATTACATCATTTGGCACAACTACAGGTTACTCAGGCATAACCCAATTATACTACATAACAAACAAGAACATCCTCACAAAATCTAACCAAAATTAATCACGGCATTACAGGGTTTCACACATTACAAAAACTACGACAAGTATGAACAGACCCAAATGGCAATCAAACATTCAAATAAATTACGAGTGGACCAACACAAGACAACACGATACAATAATTTTCAAAAGAGTTCAAAATCACAAAGATAATTTTTGGGGTTCGGGAAACCAACATTTTATGTTGAATACATAACACAAATTCTAGGGTGCAAAGTAATCTACACCAAACTCAACATCGACGACTAAAATACTAAGAGAAAGAGAGAAATATTGAAAATACTACTTGGGTAAGAGTTTGAGAGGTTAAAAAGCGAGGGAAAATGAAAGGAGTGGATGTTTAAACTATTAGCTTTTAAAGAAAACCATCCGTTTGTTTTTTCATTCGGTGATGTTAGTGTAGATCGGTGACACGCCGATTAGTGACTTACCTCGCTGAGTTTTACAAGACAGTTGATGTAGCGGTCCAAACGGCAAACATGATCGGGATCGCCAACCATATCGGCAATTCTCCAACTCGATCTTAATCTCGCTGACCTACACTTTTCAACACTTTCCTCATGTTAACCTCCACAATCAACTCACCATTATTTTAACATAACAATTGTAAGCGATAAAACCTTGGGTTTCCTCCTAAGAAGCGTCTTAGTTAACGTCAATGAATGACACACGTCCTTACTCATTCTTCATTATTTGGGTTGGCCCTAGTGTCACTTGGTAACACCAATTGTTCATTTGGGTGTAGATGAGGCACTACATGACTCATGAGTGTTATGATCAGCTCGATGGATCTAGAGTAAGAGCCTATCATCTGATTTAACACTACAATATTCTAGTCCCTTTCAACTTCTTGGCATGTCTCTACCAATTTTCCACTATTTCTATCGGTCATGTTCAAAGTATCTTCTTTACAAACAGTAGCACGATCAAAAGCAAAGCTAAAAGGGAGGTGAGTACCACTAGAGCTAAAGAAAGCCAAAATTCTACTTAGCTAAAAATTCTCAAGTCACACAGCTCCTTGGCAGCGGCGCCATTTTGATCAACGTTATCAATGAAACTTCATCCAATTATATGCGTCGACGATTTTTAGTGAATAACATAACCAAGGGTTGGAGTCTTGTCCCAAGAGAGAGGGTTTGAGAATAAATAGACCAACTGTAGATTATCTAATGCTAGTCATAGCTAGAAGAAATTATCGATTGAAAACCAAATATATCAAAGGGGTTGACACAAGTGTAAGTTCAGAATGTGGGGTTTGTAGACAATTTAACAACTAAAAATAGCAAAATATAAAAGATACGAATAGGGAGACATGATTCTTGGGATGTGATATGATTATGGGCTTAATTAAACTACTGGATACACGCTATTAATATAAATTTTTTTGTAAATTTTTGAATAATCTAGACTTTAGTGGGGGTAAATTCTAACTCAAGCAACTTAGCTCGACTCAAGTCATTTTCCCTCAAAGATCGAAATGCCGCATTTATGCCTAGCCTTCGATGCTGCCCGTTCACTCTCTCGAGCTGAAAGTATGGGAGAGGGGTTAGGATTCAATCTCTCGATCCGAACCTAGGACAACCCAATAACCATCGGCTATCAATTCAATAGTTTTATTCTTAAGATCTCTCTCTCGATCAAACCCAAGACATGAAGATGAAATTATATTTGTTACTATTATTTCATTAAGTTCAACCATAACTACAGAACGCAGTCATATTTAAACAGCAAATTAATTACAAATTAGAAAGACCCAGAAGTATATTAAACCCATATTAACATAATCACACTCCAAGATATTGGGTTTTAGCTACGCATAGTAAAGAGATAGACACCAATACAGAAAGGTGTTTCCATAAAATGGGTCGGATGTAAATATCTTTCACGAGCTAACGATGAGATTCTTCAAGACCCACTTTAAATATCTTGAAGTTGGGAACCATCGAATCTTCAAGGTTCAAGAAGAAAGTCTCCCAAAAGCACTCAAAACTCATAAGAGAAGAAAAATCTGACAATAATATTCAATGGTAAAAATTCCAATCCTAAGCTAAAAAATATTAAGAGTATATATAGCTTAAAAAAACTTGTGCCGCGAGTACCACTCGCTGTAGTCAATCGGGATCAAGTATCATCTCGGTGATCCTCACTTTGGTACATTCCATCGATGTTTTGCCTTTGCGTTCAGCATTTTTTGTAACTTTGGGCGATATAGTACTCTTTCGCAGAATTGGTCAGCGACACGCCGACTACACCTTTTCAACACTGACTTGATCCTATCCCATCAGAGCTGAATACTCTAGAAAATTAGGCTAGATTAAGTCCATTTGGCGACTCGCCTTATGGGTCAGACGATCCCCCGGCCATATTTTATTCATTCATTCAACTACATTGTTCCTTTGTGCTCCATTGTGTTCATTCTCTGTCTCCAAGTCTAAATACCTGAAACTCAAGGTATTTCATCAGTTATTGAGACAAATTATACGTGTGAGGACACGAAACATATCAAAATATATCCCTAAATGTGTCCAAATCATGGATTCATTACCTTTCCCTTTTAAACTACAATTTTTTTTATATTTTGTACTCGGCACTTTCGAAAAAAAGGTCAAATGTTCTTTGCATACTTGATTAAATTCGAAACCCAATGATATTCGAGGAACCACATAAAAAAGTTGGTGAAAAAATTGTAGCAAATCATTCATCAATTTACACTCATATTTTCTTCTAACGATTTTCATCACACACATACATCAAAATTATTCACGTCCTTTTAGAAAAATAATTCTCTTTAATTATTCTACACGTTTTATTCATTAAAAAGGTTAATTTCCTATGAACTGTTACAACAATTTCTACCTTCATGTTTCTTCTTTCATAAATCACAATCATTCGCTCCTTATGAATTCTTGGGGATCTATTTTGAATGATAATTTGACATCATTTATAATTTTCATAAATAATTCATCTCCAATTCATTGATATATTTTGCCGAAATATTATCATTAGAAGTTATGTACCAACTTTCTATTAAAGAAGAAAAGAAGAGAATAAAGAAATATGCAATTATCGATAAATTTTGTTTCACATAGAAATATTCTACATATAGTTCGCGGAAATTTTCATTTTTTTTCTTATTTTGTTTCTAGAATAACTTATTTTGTGTTTTCATTCGATACAGAATTTAAATATACACATTCTTGATTATTTTTTCTGTTAACATAAATAGATAAAGATATGGGAGAGACAATAATAATAAACAAATACAAAAAAGGCTCATGAATTGGGTAAGATAATTCTTCTTTGTATTTCAATTTCATATTCTTTTAATGTTAAATGAAGTAGGTTCTTCCTAATTTTGCTAAAACATCAGGCATCAGCGTAGTCCATTGAATTTAGAAGTTCTGATGTTAACTTTACTATTAAAAAAATAAATTTTCACTTTACTTATAATATGATAATATAACCATGATAAAAATTATTTTTAAATAGATATGTAAGTAAAAATGAAGGGGAAGATGAAGTGTTTGTGGCAAGAGAAATCAATCAAATGAAACACTAGGATGAATATATCATGAACATATATTTTCACTTTCCTTCTTCATTTGCTATAAATTGATCCATATATTTTTTTATTTTTTATATTTATTTTGATTATGAATTTTTTTAGTATGAATTTTATGTTATTTGTGTTCATTTGATCTAAGAAAATGTTATGTCACAAGATACACTTTTTGATAAGGAAATAGTGATTGATCATAAAATAGTCTCAAATCAATTTAAATATTCTCTAAGTAATTCTTTATATATTATTCATCTATTGATTTTTTAATCAATAATTCTATATGATATGTATGCGGCAAAATAAAGGATACTTTTCTTTAGAAATAATAAGACGTAACATATATTTGTCGATGACATTATACTTATAAAAGTATTGAAAGTCACTATATAATTGAACTATTTTTTAGTAGAATTACATTTATATCATATCCTTGCTCAAATATTAATTGAATAATATTATTCTGCAAAAGATATATCACATTTAAAGATAAAATATTAATTTATGTATGATAATCGTTCTTAGTGTCATGCACATATTAAATTTCAAGTATTAATATCTAAGAGAATAATTTTACTTAAATGGTGTCCATCATTTATAGTCATGACCTCAAGTGGAAAAGTTATTGCTGACTATTTTTTTTATCTTGATATTATTTTTCTACTTTATTGGTTAAGTTTCATTTAACAATTGAGTAAAGTAAAGAAGAATACTACTTTAAAAAATATCACTTTCTCCCCATATTTAAAATATTTGTATGCATTGTGAAAGTTTGAATGATATGTGGTTATTTTTGTCTTGAAAAAAAGTAGCATTACGAAGGAATATATTAATCATTTAAACGCATAAGTCACATATTCTTTCAATTATATATATTTTATAAAATGACTTAATTTAGTAATATTAATTCTATTTTATAACATCTTATACAATATGATATGATACACACATGCTGTGAAACAAGTATTAAACAAATATGGAAAATGGCACATGATTTGAGTTAGATATTTCTTCTCTGTTTATTCATTTTTTTCTTTAACTCTCATACGAAGGAATTTCTTCCAAATTTTTAGAAAACAAAAAGCGTCAATGTAGTCCATTGAAGTATTATTTTTGTTTTTAAATCGACTATTTCAACAATAGCTTTTCACTATTCCTTGTAATAGGATAATATAGTCATGATAATAATTATTTTTAGTATATATGTAATTAAAAATGAACGGAGAAAGTAAAGTATTGGTTGCAGGAGATTTCAATCAAATGAAATATTAGAGTGAATATAGCATGAATATATATTTTTGTCTTCCTTCTTCATTGGTTGTATTCTTCGGTATATTTTTTTATTTTTAATATTTATATTGAGTATGAAATAATTATGAATTTTCGGTAATTTTTTGTTCATTTTAATTTCAAAAAATGTTATGTCACAAGATACACTCCTTGCTAGATACATGCAAAATTGTAAAAGATATATTGTGTCAATAACAAAATATAAAAATATTTATTGCAATCCTTATTAGTTTCATCCACATACTAAATTTAAAAAATTGATATTTAAGAGAAAAAAATATAATTAAATGGTGTTCATCATCTATGTTCATAAACTCAAGAGGAAAGACTATTGGTGACACTTTTTTTATTGAATTTTTTTTTTCTATTTTCTTTGTTAGATTTGTATAAAAAATTGAGCGAAGTAAAAAATACTATTCTAGTACTAGATAAATGTCATTTTCTCCGCACATTTAAATTTTCAATGTATTTTGAAATGTTCCAGTGCCATCTTTTCATTTTGTTTTGAAAATACAAGTAACTCTATGACAATCTGGATTAATCATTAAAAAGTTGTTGTCCTATGTTCTTAAAATTATATTTTTTTTACTAACAATTTTTAATTTTGTAATATTAATTCCACTTTAAAACATCGTATACTATAAAATAATATACATGTGCCGTTGAACTAATATTTTCAAAATATATATATATATATTTATTTGAAAGCAACGGATGTTAGTATCCGTCAAATTCCGTTGAACGAATATTTTCAAAACATTTAAAAGCTATATATTCTGGGGCAGAACATTTTCAACATTTCTAGAAACTCACACTCTCAAGCTCTGAAACTCCAATGAAGGTTCTCAAGCTCTGAAGCTCGAGAGCTTCCCAAGTTTCCATCTCGGAGATTTGAAGTAGGTTGAAGTCTCCATCTCAAGAGGTAATCCCTCAAACACTCATCTCCATTTTGACTTCAACTCTTCTCTCTAAAAAAAAAAGGAATTTCGGTAAGATTCCAGCATTAGAATATCTTATTAACTCGACATACATGTGTTTTCAAGTTGCAAAATATGAATCCTAACAAGGAATCATTTCACTTTATATACCACTGGAAATAGAGATTTTAGTGGTTTGAGTGTTATGAAAATATTCATATTTTAACTCTGAACTCTTTAAATTTTATTTACCTTGAAGTGAGATTGGTATTTTCTCAAAAATAGGGGTTCTAGAAGTTTGAATGTTCTGACAATAATGATTTTTTACAAGTAAAGTTTTCTGAAAAATAGGAGTTAGGGTTCAAGCATTTTACATTGATTGCCCACTAATTTGTTTTAGTTCTATACTACAGGTAACTTCTAGTGTTGTGACTACTCACTATCGGCTCATTCTCGCAGTAAAAGATATCTCTCTTTTTCTCACCTGCACAATAGCTTTATTTTAAAAATAAATGTACTGTTGATATAAATTTTATGTTTATAATTTTGTTTGGGTTCAATTTTTTTTTTTGTAATAAATAATTTTAGTTTAATATTTAATCTAATGCTAGAAAGTTGCTTCTGTTTGATTTTTGTATGCCGATTAAGGATCATTTGAACTTGTGTGCTATATAACTTCTTTTTTGTTTTGCGATTGATATTATAAAGTTGTTATTTATGTTTTTCTCACTTGAAATATACTCGCGCCGAGAGTTTATCAAAACAACCTCTCTATCTAAATAAAAATATTAAATTAGACATTTAACAATCATAAAATTTTATCTTCAACGAGAGAATGATCATATTATACACTATAAAGTCTAGGATAGATGTGGTTGCTGAAATAAGTGGTTTGGATATTCAATAACATAGTAATACAAAGAAATAAAGGATTTCTCAAAGTTTTGAAATAATCCTCAACAATCCATTAAAATAAGGAACTTCTTGGATAATTTAGTGTTCCATGCTAAAATAAGCCCCAATTAAAGCTGACGACTCCTAGAAGTTGATAATATTAGTTGTAGAACTATCTTAAATCAATTTAGTTACCTTTTATAAAATTAATACTTCATCGCTTTTTCAGTTTAAGTTCATCAGCGTCTTGCTTTTCAGCCATGTATTAAGAATTCGACGCTATTTTATTTTCTCATGGTGTCAAAAGCTTGGGAGTTCTCTGATTTACTAAACGCGCCTTAGATAATATATTCTAACACGTTCAAGCTAACTCACCTAAATGAATCTCTACTCTTGATGATGAAGAGGTTAAATGATGTAAAGCTCTTTGCATTTTATCAATGTGCTGCCTCATTAAGAGAACATGGTGAAGTTTGTAATAGCGTCCGGTAGGAGGGCTTCAATTGCTCTGAATTCGGTAATTAAACATGAGAAAAACCATCATAGATTAATATTGTTCCATGTTCTTTGCTATAAGACAAACTAATGTTAAAATGTTGCAGGTATTTGCTGTTATAACCTCATCATTAAGATCTTGTTGATATTAAATCAAAGTAAGTGTTGTGCCCATCCTTGGAGTTTTCCCAATCCATTTTGTCTATGTGTAGCCCTTCACTTCTCTGCTAGGGTGGCTAGTATACTGAGTAGATCATGTGTTGTTCTTCATTTCTATCTCTTCTTTGCTCAAGAGTTAACTCCTGAGATATTTACTTTACTGAATTTAATAAGGATGAAGATTGTTTCCATTATCTTGACACTGTTCGAGTTAGATACTTTTTTTAATAGATTATTGGAATGTTCGGAGAATTCATATTCTTTTGTTATGGGTGTTTTTGACGATTAGTTCTTGTTTGAAGAATGTAATTCTAAATTTTAACTTGGTCATTGGTTTTATTTGCTAGAAGAATGCATAGACTTCAACTTTTTTCATTAGATTTTATTGTTTGGATGAATTTTTCTACTCATAGAGAAAAGTCATGTTTTTGTCTTATAGATTTTCTTTTTGAAATTAAGATTCTTGTTTTTGGTATTTTTTTTTTGGCATAGCGGGTGCTACAAGCTTTTAATGTTCAAATTTAAGATATTCTTCTTTCACATGTTATTTGTTAGTTGACTTAAAACATGTCTTCCTCTAGATTTTGATCATATTTAATAGTCATACCTTATAAGAATAGAGCCGCTGAAATGATATGTCACATATCTAGTGTAGTATTTGTCTTCAATTTCTTCTTCGTCTAGTTTTTCTTATTTATGTCAATTTTAGAAGCAATCAACTCCTACCAATTTGGATGATGTTCACAATATATATAACTTTACTGAAGCCAAACTAGAGAAAGATAGGTTTGTGAAGGAGAATTAGGTCTTTATCTTCTAATCTATTTTACTGTTCAGCAGATCTGAAAAGAGAATCTCTTTTCAGTTACTTGTTTTTAATCTTGAAACCATTTGTTACATTTTATTTTCTACCTTTAAATAATCCTCCTAAAACAACATGTGTCTATTTATTTCTCATAGGTATATAATTTTCTTATTGATATCCCATTTGTAGCTAAGTTCAATATTCATGCCTTAAAAATAACCTCTATTAAGGTTGTAAATAATATCATGCTTGATTTCATGCTTAGAAGTCAAAAATGCATAAGAGATCAGAGAAATAATTATAAATTAGTGCAAAAGATTTTTTAAATATAAACGTGAAATAATGAAAACATTAGTTCATGCGGAAAAGTCATAATCTCATAGAAACCCTAGTTTTACGTCTAAATATCTTTAAGAGTTACTCGAGAACAAAAATACTTTAGTCAAGGGAGAGAAATGAATACTCTTTTTGAAGTCTTACATACCTTAGTGACGATTTGTTGAAGTAAAATCTCTAAAAGTGAACCCTAGCCATGTTTTTTTTTAATGAAGGAGTTTAGGAGTAATGAGAGTTTTAATTGTGAAAAAACTCATTTTTTACATGTGTAGGTCCATTTAGAAAACTCTTTAATGGATTTTAGGACAAAACTACTCTTAAGAAAACTAACAAGAGCTAGAAGTCAAAATTTTATTCTATCAGAAAGTGAGATCCGTATTACTTATAATGCCTCTTTCGAAAAATTTTCCGACAGAAATTTTTTGAACCAAACTTGGTGTTAGAGCTCCCTTATGACCCTAAATCTCTTTTCATTCCCTTTATACACTTGTTGAAGGACATTCAAACATATGAGCCAGTATAACATTACCCAGTTGAAGATCATTTACGTATGATGAATGAATCAGACTCTAAGAGTAGAGTTGTGAATTGTTACAACCATATTTTGTTTCTCTAGAATGTCACACTAGGAAAAAACTTAGAAGCGTGGTAGTTTGACTAACTCTACGTATCTCTAGAGATTAGAAAGTGCCCATAAGATCATTTGGTTCTGCTTGAGATCATCACCCGCTATAGCTCTGAATAGACCCTTCAAGTTCAGAAGCTCGATTATTGTACTATTTTAATAGTGACTTAACTCCTCTCATTGATAATGAATTTTTGTTGCTCTGCTCTCAATTTTTTTCATAAATAACTCTATTTGTTTACGCTTTGAGTCAAGAACTTATGGTTTATAACAATTTCAATATAATGAAAATGATTTTCCTTAATAGTGTTAAGCTAATTTTTTGAATATGAACTAATCCCTTTTGAGAAGGTATATTTCTATAGTATCTTTGACGCAACGTGAGGTTATTTTAAGAAACTTTGTATTCGTCATGACTCAAAACAATTATTGGAAATTATATTTTCTATGTAATTATAAATTTCATAAATATATATCACAAATAAATAACTTGACTTTAATTTAAGTAAAATTCAATTCAGATAGTATGTATTAACTAGTAAATTTTATGAGATTAAGTGTCTAAAAGTGTAGTGTAGCAAAAGTTATTTTTTTGATGTAAACAAATATGCAATACTTAAAGTTCAACTTTATAATTTTGATTATTAATAATCTCAAAAATGGACAATAATTAAATTGTAGCCTTACCTATTAGTTATGTTAATATTAAAAGAGGAAGTATGATAATTTGTCATATTGTCTACATGCTAAAGAAATATATAAGAAATTGATTATGCTTCATTTTAAAACTAGTCTAAATATGAGCAATATGATTATCATATTTTCAAAAAAGCATAATCAGCATAAATAATTTTATTAATGATAACCTCATTTCTTTTAAACAAAATTTTCTCTCTTCCAATTTTGAGTATCTATATATATCAACCCCTCAACCCATATTCTTCTCAACTCTCATTCTTGATATTTATGTTGAATAAATCTTATTTCTTACACCTTCGTATATACATGACTTCCTCAAATCTTGCAATGAACACTTGTCGCGAAATAGTTCGTATGTGCCAATAATTAGTGGAGCTCATGTTGTGATACGTTTCGTTTGAGTACTTTTCGTATTAGAATTTTTGTGTTTGTTTTTTTCAAAGATATAGAAGTTCTGATTATTATTTTAAGAAAATATTATTTAATTATTATGTTTTCCTACATATTTTTTTACTTGTTTTTTGTCATTGAAATTTCTATAACATTTTAGTATTGACAATTGAGAAAGCATAAGAGTTTATGAAATTAAAAAAAATATTTTTATTTCATTAATATATTTAAATGAGTCAAAATTAGAGAATAGATTCAAAATTGAACCTTTTTTTTCTTTGAAAATTATTATAAAACTATGTGTATTATTCACAGGTTCTACCAAACCAAATCATAACACAGAATTTATACTAGCACCCACTCCTATATCAAGTCAACCAATAGAAGTAAGAATTCTACAAATTTATTCGTTATTTATTATCATGTCTGATGCTTAAATTTTCCTATATTTTCTTTAATTTGTAGATATTTTCTACCCTTGTTATAGAATTTGAACCTTGTATACTCGATTAGACATATCCTTGAGCTTTGTGAGAAATTGTGACATACACCCCTCTATAGATTTTATGTTACTAGGACAGAAAGATGTTTTTTTTTAAATTTATTTACTTCTGTCAAAAAGGGTATATCCATTCATTTGTGTATACGTACGAGGATATATATGCTAAATTTAAAAACGAGGGGGCATATTGATATTAATTGACAATGTTGAGAGGTATATGTATCTTTTTAATCGAAATTTTATATTAATGAAGTTATAATTATTAATTTGTTATGATATATAAAAGACTCATTCACATCAAAATGTATATTATGAAATCAATCTAATAATAATGAAGTATTAAAAGAATAAAATCAATAGATAATATGATAAATTACAATTTTGATATTTGTAAAGTTTTTCTAAACAACATATTTATAAACAACTTAAATAAAAAATTTAAATATTTGATATATGTGACTGTTGAATTTCTGTTTAACCATATATAGGAAAAATTGGATATGTCTTCACCTAGTAAGCCAACTATATAATATGTTGGAACATTAGACGGAACCTTAATAAAAACATTTATGACCTGCTAGGTCGTTTTGAAAATTAGGACTATTTTGACTCATTTGGAAAATCTAAAGGGGTATTTTAAAACTATTCGAAGACTAAGAGTATTTAGTTGATAAAAATTTTAGTGTAGAATTAATAAAATTAATAGTTAGTGGGTCATATTCATAATTCATTTAATACTTTTTTACTTGACCCATTAATTGATTTAAGTTAGTGGGATTAGGTTATTTGTTATAATTAATTAACATTAGAAAGGCAGAAAATAAAAGGGTTAAAAAACTACCTGGACGCGAGAATATAGAACGTGAGGGAACCAATGAAATCTTCATGTAAGAAGCAATTTTGAAATTTTATTTATTTTTATATGGATCATAGTGAATGTAAGGTAGATGGGAATCCGATCCCTTGTTCGTCGATTTATTATTATAATAAGGGAAGTGATAGAAAAATTGGCAGGGAACGATGTATATATTTTTTTCTTTGTAGTTGCCAGTTGGAGTATCTTGTTTCTGTTATAATTATTAGAACTGTAGTTGTCATACATAATGATGTTGAGGGGAAATATTTGAGGTAATGTGATTATATTAATGGGAAGGGAAACGTTGTTTTGTTTGTTCTTGAGGTCGCCACTGGTTTGTAACCAATGGTTCCTCCTATCAATTTATATTTATTATTTATTATAGTTTAGATTTAGCTATTAATATATTAGGTACTTAGATATAGAGGTATTGCATTATATTATATTGTATTGTATTGTATTAGATGGAATACTATTAGATTTATGAATCTTGGGAAGGTTAGACTTAACCTATACTTAAAATTTAGGATACGAGACTTGACACACATAGTTAACACTAAGATTCATGAACTCTATTATAAATTTTTGTGCAAGGTATTAAAACAATGTGCAGGAAGTGAATATTCTCGTCTGGTTGAAATTAAGAACTAAGAAATTCTTTTTTCGATGGTATATATCTTGGAAACTGACATTAAATTATTCCTTCTTGTTATTAAAGGCGTTATTCAATTGTTGTCGGAAACGATTGGAAGCCAATTTGGTGCACTTTAACTTTATTTAATATTAAAAAAATGGTGGTGGGAAATCATGAGCCATTCATTGGAAATCAGAATCACGAGTCAATTATTTGGCAAGCTTGCCAATTATTGGCATTTGTTATGAATTTTTTGGGGATTTGACAATTTTTACAGATTGTCACGTTTCAGTGCATTCTGCTTGTTTGTAATTTAGATATTACATTGACCTGCTTCTGTTAAATATCGAATAAAGATTTAAGTTAAATTTATTGAGGTAGGTAATTAAATATTATTTGAATAGTGTTATAGGAATACCATTAAAATTATGATTTTTGGAGAGATTAAGGTTCAATTCTTGACTTGAAATTTAGCAAATTTGATAATTTTGAAATATAAACTATATAAAATTTAGGGCTTGATTAGAGATTTGACTGAGTTTTAGGGTCTATGGTATACGTATAATAATTTGAATATCTACAAACTCGCTCACTTACGAATATTGCATCATTGGTAGATCATAAGCGTTCCGAAACTTCGTAAAAAGGGAAGGGACTATGTTGAAGATTCGTGGCACGAGGTTCGACACTTAAGGTATGTTAAGACTTTTAGAATTGATGAAGGACGTTTTCCTAATTAAAGATTAAAAAAATTAAATAGATAAAGGGGTAAGGGCGAAATATAGGGGTCTCGTATCAATGGTGTGACGGGCATTGGTACGAGTACCGGTGTTATAAAAAGGAAAGTTACTACTATAGAATGTGGATTGTAATTTCAGAATGCCAAAGCATATGGGCACTAGGTTATATATATTATTGACTTGAAATTCTTGTGTGATTGTGTTGTCTTTATTACACGCGTAGAATTGTGATAATCGATGTGGTTATGTAGTATGTTAATATTTGACTGATTCAGGTGCATCATCATCCCCTTTATTGAAATAATGTTGTGTACATGTATTGACATGAAATTGAGTATAAGTTGGGCACGTGGAGATCGTTCGTGCTGGGGATGGAGAGATGTTAATATTGTAATTTGGGCACGTGGAGACCGTCCGTGCGAAAATTGTTTGATACTATGATAGTGCGTTCAGATCGTCCGCACTGACACGTGGAGATCATCCGTGTCGGTATATGGACCTCGCGAGTCCCCCATAGGTCATGAGCTCTCGATGTATTTTCGAGGAACTATCATGTATATACGGTTAAGTGAGTACTAGGTATTTCGAGACATATCATTACATGGTATCATGTTGCATTGAATTTCATCACATCATTCTTTCTTGATGATTATATGTTTTGTCTGGTGTTTGGAAAGTACTTGATGATGATTTCCTTTATTGATGAAACCTAAATAGTAAGTGTAATATATATATACTTGTATAATTTAAGAATTTATTACACTACTTCTTCGTTGTCGGTCAATGAGAAATACTGGTTACACGTGGTTCCGTACTCATACTACACTTGTTGCACTCTTTGTGGTGCATATTCGATTCGGAGTAGGAGCACATCTCGAGGAGTAGTTTGAGTCCGAGTTTGTAGTGTCTTGGAGTTGTGGTGAGCTGCTTGGCTGTTCCGTGTCCCACACCTCCCTCTATCTTTTACTTATTTAGTTATTCAGACAGGATATCCCCTATGTTGTCATTTTAGTTTAAGACTTGCATCGTATTTTAGAATCTCTTGTACTTATGACACCAATTCTTGGGTAGTACTTTTTTTTTTTCAGTTTTCTGCATTCGTACTTTTAAGGAACTTACTGGTGGAGATTTGTCTAAATGTTGTCTTTTCACTCATTAGTTAGTTAAGTTTTTAAAATATGTTGGTTGGCCTACTTATTGGTTAGGAACATAGGTGTCATCACGACTCGTGATTTTTGGATCGTGACAATTATGTATTCGAGCCCTAGATTCATCGGTCTCACAAGTAAAAGAGAAATGTCTAGTCGAGTCTTGCGGATCAGTATGAAGACGTCCATACCTATCTCGAGAGGCTATAGGACATTTAGGAAATATTCTGGTCTTTCATTCACTATCGTGCACACTTGACCTTGTTGAAATTCTTATGTTGATATCTCATCTCATAGATGGCGAGAACATGTACACCGGAAAGTGGTGGTAAGAATCCTATTCATGTGCCTGCTTCTGGGAACACTATCCTAGGTAGAGGCAAGGGACGAGCTCGAGATCAGGGTAGGCGCTGTATTGCAGCACCTGTGGAAGGCCAAGTACCAATAACTACCCAGGGTCGTAATAAGACCGTACCTCTTGATGTCGAGGTTGTTCATACGGATGTGCAAGATCGTGTCAAGGGGGATGGGCCAGCTCAAGCTCCACCCAGTACTTTTGTCACCCTAGTGCTTCAAGATACCTTGGCTTGTATGTTAGGACTCCTAGAGGGGATGGCTTAGGCAGGAGCTTTGCCTGTTACTTCTGATTATTCACAGACCCGTGGTTGATGTCAGACTCCAGATGCAATAGTTGTTCAAGAATCTCAGACTCCTACGACTCAGCCAACTTCTGTTGTAGCTTCTCGTTTGGATTGTATGGATTTTTCAGAATTTGCATCACATTTCGCGAACAGACCTTCTATGACCATTGATGAGCAAAAGTTGTTTGGGAGGTTCAGACTAATCAATCCTCCTACTTATAGTGGTGACTTAACTGAGTATGCATATGAATTTATAGTTAGTAGTCATGAGAGGTTGCATAATCTTGGATTAGTGGAGTCTCATGGAGTTGACTACACAGCGTTTCAGATGACTGGCTCTGCCAAGCCATGGTGGAGGAATTATATTAGTAGTAGGCCAACTGGATCTCGTCCACTGTCCTGGACTCAATTAACTCAGGTATTTCTATCAATATTTGTTCCACGCAGTGAGAGGGAGCGCAAGAGGACCGATTTTGAGGGTTTACCGCAAGGTGGTATGTCAGTTGTAGAGTATGAGGGTAAATTTCATGCCTTAGCTAGATATGCTTCAATAATACTTCCCACAAAGGCTGAGAGAGTGAGGAGGTTTGTTAAGGGGATGATTATTCAAATTCATCTAGGAGTTTCTCAGGTTGCTGCTTCTGGTGTTCCTTTCTAGAAAGTGGTGGATGCTGCTATATTCGACATGAGGGATTTGAGAAGCGTGAGGGCAACATGACCTGTTATTCAGGTGATATTGGTTGTGCTCCGCCTAGGAGTCGAGGTTATGTAGGGAGAGGTTATCACTCTCAGTCCAGTAGAGCCATTCATGCTGCTATACCTGCATCTGAGGCTGGTTACACTGGGCCTAGTTCTTCGATCTCAATACATACTTCACAAGGTTCATCTTCTAGGCCTATAGTTCGTGGAGGGCATTCTAGTCAGTCAGGTTCCTCTCATCAGCCGGCGTCTCATAGGGCCTGTTTTGAGTGTGGTGATATGGGAAACTTTTTGAGAGACTGCCCTAGGACCAGACGTGGTGGCTTACATCAGGGTTCTCATGCTTCAACTTCCAGGGCTGCATAACCTCTAGCTAGGGGTGCTGCACAGAATGGTAGAGGTGGTTCTCATACGGGTAGCGGTTGTTCTCCTTCTGGTCGAGGTGGTGGTCGTGGAGGTTCACAATCTGAGGGAGGTCTTTCTCACTGTTATGCTTTTTCGGGTAGGCCAGAGACTAAGGCTTCAGATGCTGTTACCACAAATATTATTTCGGTTTGTCATCGACTAGCTACTGTATAATTTTATCCAGGCTCTACTTATTGTTATGTGTCCACATATTTTGCCCCTAGTCTAGATATATTACGTGATTCTCTTGATTTGACGATATGTGTTTCTACTCCTATCGGGAATTCTGCAGTTGTAGATTGGGTGTATCGATTATGTAATGTTACCTTGATGGGGTATGAAACTCATGCAAATTTAAAGGTCTTAGATATGATAGATTTTGATGTGATTCTCGGTATAGATTGGTTATCTTCTTACCACGCAATTTTAAATTGCAATTCCAAGACAATCACTTTAGCTAGTCCTAGAATTCCTATAGTAGAATGGAGAGGTTCTCTTAGTCGCCCTCCTAAGGTTCTGATATCATTTCTTAAGGCTCGTCAGTTGGTATAGAGAGGATGTTTGGCTTAATTGGCACACATTCGAGATACTAGTATTGAGACTCCTATGCTTGGGTCGATTCCAGTAATGAGTGAATTTTCAGAGGTATTCTCAACTTATTTGCAAGGTCTTCCACCAGATCGTGATATTGATTTTTGCATTGATGTGGAGCCAGACACTCAGCCTATTTCCATTCCTCCTTATCGTATGGCACCGGCTGAACTGAAAGAATTGAAGTACCAGTTGTAGGATTTGTTGAGCAAGGGTTTTATTTGACCGAGTGTATCTCCTTGGGGTGCTCCAGTTTTATTTGTGAAGAAGAAGGATAGATCTATGTGTATGTGTATTGACTATCGGCTATTGAATAAGGTAACCATAAGAAATAACTATCTGATACATATGTATTGATGATTTATTTGATCAGTTGCAAGGTGCTTCAGTTTTCTCCAAGATTGATTTGAGATCTGGCTATAACCAGTTGAAGGTTAGGGTGGAGGATATCCCTAAGATAGCTTTTCAAACACTTTATGGCCATTACGAGTTTTTGGTGATGTCTTTTGGATTGACTAAGCCCCTGCAGCTTTTATGGACTGGATGAATGGAGTTTTCAAATCGTATTTGGATTCCTTTGTTATTGTTTTCGTAGATGATATATTGATATACTCACGCACTAAGGAGGAACATGAACATCCTTTGAGGATCGTTCTTGGGATTCTAAAGGAGAAGAAGCTTTATGCAAAATTTTCAAAGTGCGACTTTTGGCTTAGTTCGGTAGCATTCTTAGGACATGTACTGTCTAAGGAGTGTATCATGGTGCATCCTAAGAAGATTGAGGCAGTTAGAGATTGGGTCAGACCTGCTTTAGTTACTGAGATTCAGAGTTTCTTAGGCCTTGCATGTTATTATCAACGTTGTTGAGAGTTTCTCATCCATTGCATCTCCATTAACTAGATTGACATAGATTGAGGTGAATTTTCAGGGGTCTGACGATTTTGAGGTTAGTTTCCAAAAGCTCAAGACTTTATTGACTACTGCTCCGATTTTGACCCTACCCGTGGAGGGAGAGGGTTTTGTTGATTATTGTGATGCTTCTCGAATTGGTCTTGGTTGTGTATTAATGTAGAATGAAAAGGTGATAGCTTATGGTTCGATACAGTTGAAGGTTCATGAGAAGAACTATCTTATTCATTATTAAGAGTTGGCGGCTGTTGTATTTGCATTGAAAATTTGAAGGCATTATCTTTATGGTGTGCATTGTGAGGTGTTCACGGATCATCGTAGCCTCCAATATATATTCAATCAGAGGGATCTGAATTTGAGGCAGCGAAGATGGTTGGAGTTGCTCAAGGAATACGACTTGACTATTCTTTATAATCCAGGCAAGGCAAGTGTTGTAGCAGATGCCTTGAGTCAAAAGGCGGTAAGTATGGGTAGCCTAGCCATGTTACAGGTTGACGAGCGTCCTTTAGCTAGGGATGTCCAATCTTTGGCCAATAGCCTTGTGAGACTTGATATTTAAGAACCTGGTAAGGTGTTTGCTGATATGGAGGCTAGGTCATCCTTGTTGGAACAGATTCAGGCTCAACAGTTTGATGATGGTGATTTATGTAAGATTAGAGACAAAGTGTTAAAAGGAGACGCCAAGGCTGCATTTCATGATAATGAGGGAGTTTTGAGGATTAAGGGTCGTATTTATGTTCCTTGGACAAGTGATTGGACTAAATTGATCTTGGAGGAGGCCCAAATTTCGAGGTACTCTATTCATTAAGGGGATACTAAGATGTATCGTTACTTGAAGCAACATTATTGGTGGTGTCGTATGAAGAGGGACATAGTAGATTTTGTATCTCGGTGTTTTAATTGTCAGCAATGAAGTATGAACACCAAAAGCCTGGAGGTATGACTCTGCGGATGCCCATACCTGAGTGGAAGTGCGAGCGCATTGCTATGGACTTTGTGGTAAGGTTGCCACGTACCTTGGGTATGTTTGATGCTATATGGGTCATCGTGGATCAATTGACTAAGTCTGCACACTTTGTGCCAGTTCAAACTAGCTACAATTCAGAGAAGTTAGCCAGGATTTATATTCGAGAGATAGGTCCTTTACATGGGGTTCCTCTTTCTATTATTTCAGATCGTGGCACCCAATTTACATCTCATTTCTGGCGGTCTATGCAAAAGGAGTTGGGCACTCGAGTGGATCTTAGTACAACTTTTCACCCTCAGACTGATGGTACGTCTGAACGGACTATTCAGGTTCTTGAGGACATGTTGCGGGCATGTGTGATTGACATTGGCGGTCACTGGGATCAGTTCTTGCCATTAGCGAAATTTTCTTACAATAATAGATATCATTCGAGCATTGAGATGGCACCATTTGAGGCTTTGTATGGTAGGAGATGTCGATCTCCAATTTGTTTGTTTGATGCATTTGAGGTTAGACCGTGGGATACAGATTTGCTGAGAGAGTCCTTGGACAAGGTCAAATTGATCCAAGATAGACTTCTCATGGCTCATAGTAGGCAAAAGAGTTACGCAGATAGCAAGGTTCGTGATTTGGAGTCTATGGTTGGAGAGAGGGTTCTATTGAAGGTTTCACCCATGAAGGGTGTGATGAGATTTGAAAAGAAGGGCAAGTTGAGCCCAAGGTATATTGGTCCTTTCGAGATTGTGGAGCGTATTGGTGAGGTGGCGTATCAGTTGGCTTTGCCACCTGGTCTGTCACGTATCCATCCTATGTCTCATATTTTGATGCTAAAGAAGTTTCATTAGGGTGGTGCTCATGTTATTCAATGGGATTCAGTGTTACTTGATCAGAATTTCACTTTTGAGGAGGAGTCGGTTACATTTTTGATAGGCAAGTTTGAAAGTTGAGGTAGAAAGAGATTGCTTCAGTAAAGGTTCAATGGAAGCATCGTCTGTGGAGGAAGCTACATGGGAGACAGAGCAAGACATGAGGAGTAAATATCCTCGTCTTTTTGAGCATTCAGGTTAGCTCTTTTCTTATTCCGTTCGAGGACGAACGTTTGTTTAAGTGGTAGGTGATTTAATGACACGCTAGGTCGTTTTGAGAACTAGGACTATTTTGACTCCTTTGAAAAATCTAAAGGGGTATTTTTAAACTCTTTGAAGACTAAGATTATTTAGTTTATAAAAGTTTTAGTGAAGAATTAATATAGTTAATAGTTAGTGGATCATATGCATAATTCATTTAATACCTTTTTACTTGACCCATTAATTGATTTAAGTTAGTGGGATAAGTTTATTTCTGATACTTAATTAACATTAGAAAGGCAGAAAATAAAAGGTTAGAAAACTACCTGGGCGGCGTGAATATTGAACGTGAGGGAACCAACGAAATACTCAGGTAAGAAGCAATTTGGAAATTTTCTTGATTTTTATATGGATCATAGTGAATGTAAGGTAGATCGAAAGTTGATCCCTTGTCCGTCTAATTATTATTATAATAAGGGAATTGATAGGAAAATTGGCAGGGAACAATGTATATTTTTTGTCTTCGTAGTTGCTAGTTGGAGTATGTTGTTTCTATTATTATTATTAGAAGTGTAGTAGTTATACTTAATGAAGTTTAGGGGAAATATTTGGGGTCATGTGATTATATTAATGGGAAGGGAAATGTTGTTTTGTTTGTTCTTGAGGTCGCCACTAGTTTTTAACCAGTGGTTCCTCCTATCAATTTATATTTATTATTTATAATAGTATAGATTTATATATTAATATATTAGGTACTTATATATAGTTATATTTCATTATATTATATTGTATCGTATTATATTGTATGGAATACTATTAGATTTATGAATCTTGGGAAGGTTAAACTTAACCTATACTTAAGATTTAGGAATACGAGACTTGACACGTATTGTTAACACTAAGATTCATGAACTTTATTATAAATTTTGGTGCAAAGGATTAAAACAATGTGTAAGAAGTGAATGTTCTCGTTTGGTCGAAATTAAGAACTAAGAAATTATTTGTTCGGTGGTACATATGTTGGCAACTGGCATTAAATTATTCCTTCTTATTATTGAAGACATTATTCAATTGTTGTTGGAATGGATTGAAAGCCAATTTGATGCACTTTAAATTTATTTAATATTAAAAAAATAATGGTGGGAAATCATGAGACAATCATTGGCCATCAGAATCATGAGTAAATAATTTGGCAAGCTTGACAATGATAGGCATTTGTTATGATTTTTTTTTGGGATTTGACAATTTTTACAGATTGTCACGTTGCAATGCATTCTGCTTGTTCGTAGTTTGGATATTACATTGACCTGCTTCAGTTAAATATCTAATAAAGATTTAAGTCAAATATATTGAGGTAGGTAATTAAATATTATTTGAATAGTGTTATATGAATAATATTAAAATTATGATTTTTGGAGAGATTAAGGTTCAATTCTTGAGTTGAAATTTAGAAAATGTGATAATTTTGACATATAAACTATATCAAGATTTGGGGCTTGATTAGAGATATGAGTGAGTTTTAGGGTCTATGGTATACCTATAATAATTTGAATATCTACAAACTCGCTCACTTACGAATATTGCATCATTGGTAGATCGTGAGCATTCCGAAACCTTGCGAAAAGGGAAGGGACAATCTTCAAGATTCGTGGCATGAGGTTCGGCACTTATGGTATGCTAAGAATTTTAGACTTGTTGAAGGGCGTTTTCCTAATTAAAGATTAAAGAAAATGAAATAGACAAAGGGGTAAGGGCGAAAGATGGGGGTCTTGTATCAATGGTGTGACGGGCATTGGTACGAGTACCGGTGTTATAAAAAGGAAATTTACTACTATAGAATGTGGATTGTAATTTCAGAATGCCAAAGCATATGACATTAGATGATATATCATTGACATGAAATCCTTGTGTGATTGTGTTTTCTTTATTACGCCCGTATAGTTGTGATAATTGAGGTGGTTATGTAGTATGTTGATATTTGACTGATTCAGGTGCATCATCATCCCCTTTATTGAAATAATATTGTGTACATGCATTGACATGAGATTGAGTGTAAGTTGGACACGTGGAGATCGTCCGTGCTGGGATGGTGAGATGTTAAGATTGTAATTTGGGCACGTGTAGACCGTTCGTGCGGAAATTGTTTGATATTATGATAGTGCGTTGAGATCGTGCACACAGACACGTGGAGATTGTCCGTGTCGGTATATAGACCTCTCGAGTCACCTATTGGTCATGAGCTCTCCATGTATTTCCGAGGAGTATCATGTATATACACTTGAGAGAGTACTGGGTATTCCGAGACATATCATTACATGGTATCATATTGCATTGCATTTTATCACATCATTCAATCTTGATGATTATATGTTTTTTTTGGTGTTTGGAAAGTACTTGATGTTGATTTCCTTTATTGATGAAACTTAAATAGTTAAGTGTAATATATATATACTTGTATAATTTAATAATTTATTTTTCTTATATACACTTCCGTCACTACATCTTTGTTGTCGGTAAACGAGACATACTGGTACACGTGGTTTCGTACTCATACTACACTTGTTGCACTCTTTGTGGTGTAGATTCGATTCCGAGTAGGAGCACATCTCGAGGAGCAGTTTGAGTCCGAGTTTGGAGTGTCTTGGAGTTGTGGTGAGCTGTTTGGCTGTTCCGTGGCCCACACCTCCCTCTATCTTTTACTTATTCTGCTATTCAGTATTCAGATAGGATATCCCTTATGTTAGATTTTTCATTTTAGTTTCAGACTTGCATCGTATTTTAGAAGCTCTTGTACTTATGACACCATTCTTGGGTAGTACTTTTTATTTTCAGTTTTCCGCATTCGTACTTATAAGGAACTCAGTGTTGGAGATTTGGCTAAATGTTGTCTTTTCACTCATTAGTTAGTTAAGTTGTTAAAATATATTGGTTGACTTACCTATTAATTGGGAACACAGGTGTCATCACGACTCGTGATTTTTTGGTCGTGACAAAAACTAATTTGTTGTAATTTTCGGGCATTAAATATTAATTAACCGAGGCATATTCGTGTTTTGTAATACTTATTTATTAAGAAGAAGACATTATTAGAGCATACATAATAGTTTTCCTTTAAGTATGGTCTCTTTTTGTTTATTATTGAGAATAATTTTTGTTTAAAAATTATTCAGTTTTCTGAAACATGATTGTCATAGTGAGGAGGATATTTCTAGTGTCTTTTATTAGATATGAAAAAGAAAAATTATAAGTATAAAAAGAATAAAATATTGATACACTTGAACTTTATAGAAATTCTACCATGTGATTCTATTCTCTTAATTGTTGTTAATACAAAAACTTTCTCCCTTACTTAGATTGATGTAACATCGATTTTTTACTTCTACTTCTGAAAAATGATACATGTATATATTTTAAGATAATTTAACTATAGATTCTTATTTTCTTTCATTTATAATAACAAAACTTTATAATATTTCTTAATTGCCGAATGATGTTGAAACAATCATGGTACCCCACACATTGGGTAGGAGGAAGAGAAGTCTAATTACTACCAAAGCCATAGAAAATACTTTTGTTGACTTTGTAATTGTACATTCTAAATATGCACCAAACCTTTACACCATTAAACTAAAAAAGGTAAGTACATTTGTTTACGAAGACTATTTCGTTGTAAAAGACACTTACATTGTTAGACATTTGTATAGTAGCTTCATTTTAAATAAAACCATCCTGTTTTTTTTCATTTGGTGACATTAGTATAGATTGGTGATACATCGATTCGTCACTTAACTCGCCAAGTTTTACAAGAACGACGGACATGATCGGGATCACCAACCATATATGAAATTCTCCAACTTGATTTTATCTCGCCGACCTACACTTTTCAATGCTTTCCTCATTTTAACCTCAACAATAAACTCACAATTATTTTAACATAACAATTGAAAGCGATAAAACCTTGGGTTGCCTCCTAAGAAGCACCTTAGTTAACGTCATTGAACGACACACGTACTTACTAACTCTCTATTATTTGGGTTGACCCTAGTGTCACTAGGTAACCTCAATTGTTCATTTGGGTGGAGATGAGGCACTGTCTTTAGACATTTTTTTCTCATGAGAGGGGTATGTACCCCCTTTTCTTTGGCACTGGATTTCTACCTTTAAATTTTGGTAGCCAACTCGTCTAGTTGAGTTACAAGTGCAGTTAGCATGATGTCCCTCTCAACTTCTTGGCATGTCTCAACAAATTTTTCACTATTTCTATCGTCCATGTTAAAAGTATCTGCTTTACAAATAGAAGCACGATGAAAAGCAAAGCTGAATGTGAGGTGAGTAGCACTAGAGCTAACAAATGACAAAATTCTACCTCGCTGAAAATTCCCAAGTCACAGCACTCCTTGGCAGCGGCACTATTTTGATCAACGTCATCAAATACACATCATCCATTTCTAAGCGTCGAAAATTTTTAGTGAATATAATATTCGAACCACGGGTTGGAGTCTTGTCCCAAGGAATCAGTTTTGAGAATAAATCTTCCAAGTGTAAATTGTCTCATGCTAGTCATAGCTAGAATAAATTACCGGTTGAAAACATAATAAATCAAAGTGTTTGATACAAGTTTCAATTAACAATGGGGGTAGGGTTATATACAAAGTAACAACTAAAATAGAAAAATATAAGAGAAACGAATAGGGAGACAGGATTCTTGGATGTGATAGGATTATGGACTTCACTAAACTACAAGATACATTCTATTATTAGAAAATTTGATGTAAATTTGTAACAAATACAGACTTTGGGGGGGGGGGGGGAAATTCTAAC
>NC_028646.1:69380066-69393594 GCF_001406875.1 Solanum pennellii
GGGGGGGGGGGGGGTAAATTCTAACTCAAGCAACTTAGGCCGACTCAAGTAAGTTTCCCTCAAACACCAAAATGCCGGATTTATGCCCAGCCTTTGTTGTAGCCGATTCACTCTCTCGATATGAAAGTGTGGGAGAGGGGTTAGGATTCAATATCTCCATCTAAACGCAAGACAACCCAATAACCACCGGCTATCGGTTCAGTAGTTTTATTCTTAAGATTTCTCTCTCGAGCAAGCCCAAGACACGAAGATGAAATCGTATTTGCAACTATAATTTTATTAAGTTCAACCATAACTATTGAACGCAATCACATTTAAACAAAAAATTAACTACTAAATAGAAAGACCAGAAGTAAATTAAACTCATATTCACATAATCACACCCCAAGAAATTGTGTTTTAGCTACACATAGTAAAGAGATAGACATCGATACAGAAAGGTGTTCCATCAAATGGGTATGATAGAAAATATCTTTATACGAGCTAAGGATGAAGATTCTTCAAGACCCACTTCCAATATGTTGAAGTTGGGAACCATCAAATCTTCAAGGTTCAAGAAGAAAGACTCTCTAAAGCACTCAAAACCCAAAATAGAAGAAAAATGTGACAATATTGTTCAAAACTAAAAATTCCAATCTAAGCTTAAAAATATTAAGGATTATTTATGGTTTTCAAGAACTTGTGCTGCGAAGTATCACTCGCTATAGTTAGTAAGGATCACCAATTATCTTGGCGATCCGCCCTTTGGTACATTCCATTGTTGTCTTGCCTTGGCCTTCGGGATTTTGCTAACCTTGGGCGATAAAGTACTCTCTCGCGGAATTTCTGACTACTCCTTTTCACCGCCGACTTGATCCTATCCCATCAGATCTTAGAACTGTAGAAAATTAGGCTACATTAAGTCCATTCAGCAACTCGCCTAATGGGTTAGGGGATCCCCCGACTTTCTTTTATTCATTCATTCAATTGCCTTGTTCTGTTTTGCTCCATTGTGTCCATGCTTTTTCTTCAAGTCTAAATACCTGAAACTGGAGGTATTTCATCAGCTATTGAGACAAATAATGCATGTGAGGACACTAAACATATTAAAATATAGCCCTAAATGTGTCCAAATCGTGGACTCATCACCTCTCTCTTTTAAACTACAATTTTTTATGTTTTGTATTCTCCTACTTCCAAAAAACTAAAAAAATTTTTCGCAATACTCGATTATGTTCAAAACCCAACAAAATAGGAGGAACCACATAAAAAAGTTTGTGAACAAATTGTAGCAATCATTCATCACTTAGCACTCATATTTTCTTCCGAAGATTTTCATCACACACGTACATAAAAATTATTTAAATCCTTTTAGAACAATAATACTCTTGAATTAAGCTACACATTTTATTCATTAAAAAGGCTAATTTTCTATGAACTGTCTCAACAATTTCTACGTTCATGTTTCTTCGGACAGAAATCAGAATCAGTACTCCTTATGAATTCTTGGGGATCTATTGTGAATGATAATTTGAGATCATTTAAAATTTTCATAAATAATTTATCCCCAATCCATTGATATGTTTCGCCGAAAATCTTATCATTAGAATTTATGTACCAACTTTCTATTATTGAAGAAAAGAAGAGAACAAACAAATTTGAAATTATCTATAAACTTTATATCAGATAGAAATATTCAATCTATAGTTCGCGGGAAATTTAATTTATTTTTCTTATTTTGTTTCTTGAATAATTTATTTTATGTTTTCATTCGTGACAGAATTTAAATATACATATTGTGGATTATTATTTCTAGAATATAAATAGATAAATATATGGGAGAGACAATAATAATAAACAAATACAAAGAGGATCGTGAGTCGGGTAAGATATTTCTTCTTTGTATTTCAATTTCTCACTCTTTTAAGGTCAAATACAGGAGTTTCTTCCTAATTTTGCTAAAACATGGGGCATCAGCGCAATCCATTGAATTAGAAGTTTTGAAGTTAAGGGTACTATTTTAAAGATAAGTTTTCAGTTTTACTTATAATATGATAATATAACCATGAAAAAAATATTTTTTAAATAGATATGAAAGTAAAAATCAAGGGAGAAGATAAAGTGTAGATGACAATAAATTTCAATCAAATGAAACACTTGGGTGAATATATCATGAACTGTCACGACCCAATAATGGACGTGATGGAACTCCTCTTATCCCACCAAGACAACTCAGCCTAAAACTCAACTATTACAATAAAATACAGAAAATTTACTATCAACTTACATTATATTCCAAAACCTGGTTGTCACGTACAAGCCTCTAAAGTATTGCAATTGAATCAAAAAAAATATAAGTCACATATGATATTGTTTCTAGAGTAAAACAAAATCATAAACAGGAGTAAGAAGGTATGCTGAGATGACCAACAACTACCTCAAAAATTCCAAGGGAATACTCGTAAAAGAAGAGAATATATCATAATGGTCCAGGCTATTAATCTAGAAAAAAAATTGTAGATACAAGGGGTAAGTACCAAACCACACGGTACTCAGCAAGTAAATTCCTAAATACAATCTAAGGGAACAAAATATGTGTACTCCTACCACCCCAATAGAACCTCTACAACTACAACCTGCATAAAAATCAGCTGAACCTAACAGCTCATAGTTTACATAGTACATAGTTCAACAACAACACTCAGACATATTACATATCCTCCATAAAAACACTATGAAAAATTACATATCCTCAACAACAACACTTCAAAAAATTACATATCCTTAACAAAAAAAATTTCAACAAATTATATATCCTCAACAACAACACTTCAACAAAATCACATATCCTTCACAACAACACTTTGACAAATTACATATCCTCAAAAACAACGCTCCAACAAATTACATATCCTCAACAAGAACACTTATAAAAATTACATATCCTCAACAAAATACTTCAACAAATTATAGATCGTCAACAAAAAGCTCTGTACTCATCAATCACAAGTTCCAAAGAAACGCATTCACAAGATAAGCAAAACACTATATCAGGTTCACTAATGATATGTATGTGCAATGCAATGGAATGCAATTACAAGTATAGGGATGTATGTATAACCTAGTTATACACACCCTCTGTCTCTCAGTCCGAGACACATGGGCGATATATTTGTTCATGCATCTATCGCGGCGCACGACACGACCCTCGATAATAGTAACCATCGTGGTGCTCAATACATCACTCGAAATATAGTATCCATCGTGGCGCACGATTCGTCCCTCGAAATGGTACATCCTCTTGAAGTTCTCATTCTTTATCAATGCACATAACACTTGTCACATCTATGTCTTAAAATAATGCAAATGACATGTTCACACAAATAAAGAGGATATGACCATTTTTCATAACACTGCAGAATTCACAAAAACATAAACAATGATTCAAAAATTCATTCCAACTATTCTATATTATCAAGACATCACACAGAAGCTATTATTCACATTGCCTTTTATTGTCCTTTGTTTTCAAAATTAGAATTAATTAATGTGGACAAGTCAGCCCATCACCAAGTCCGATTACTCCAAAACATATACAACGAAGAAATACACGCATTTCATACACTTAGAAAGGGTTTAGAAATTCGTTTGCCTGAACCCAATATGAATTTACTCCGCGACTTGAGCCTTTAGCATTTGTTGAACTTCCAAATCAAAGCAATCTATTCACATGCATTATCATAATAAGCTCTTAAAACTAACAACACTCATATTGCTATATGTCTAGCCTAGACCAAAAAACTTACCCAAATTCATAATTTAGTTTATAAGTTTCAAACCTAAGGTTAATCTTTAATTTCTCCAATATCATAAGTTTAATGGTATTCATATAGTTCGATAACCCAATATTTAATTACCTTTCTCAATATATTAAATATTTAATGTCACGCCCCGAGCTACCCCCGAGACGCTGACATGGAACCTATGACGAAAAGTGATCCAAAGCTAACCTTGTTGGCATGATAATGAGTATACTAAAGAAAATAAACTGATGTGGAAGCTAAATCATAATTAAATCTTAAAAGATGGAGAATACCCATATTCTATAATTGAGATATTTGAAAACAATGTGTTTAATACAAAGGAAATATAAACTCAATACTAAGCCGAAACTAACTATGTCTTAAAATAAGCCTCTAAACTGGACTAGAAATACTAGGAAAAGCCCCAGCTAAATCTAGCAAATACTGAAACTAAATGACTAAAGACTGAAATGAAAGTCATGACTGTTGTCCTCGGACAATGAGGACTCACCACATAATCTGCTGAACTGGAGATTGGAAATCGTTCTAAGCATGATTTGGATGATAAGAACCTGAACCTACATCACGAGAAGATGTAGCGCACGTATGCGTCAGTACTTGAAAGGTACTGAGCATGTAGGAAGTGTAAAGCTAAAATAAAACATAAATGAACAAGCATAAAAGCAAGCATAATAGTCTGACATGATAAACTGAATTGAGACTTGACTGGATGCAATGACCATATTATAACATGCTGAAATTGAATACTGAATATACTTATAATGGTCAATGTATAGAGTTTGACTACACTGTTGGAGCTACTAATAACCGATAATAAAACCACATAAGCTAAATGTGGAGTCCGATGTATACGCCCCCATAGAGAGAATCCAATACCCTGCTAAAGGTATAAAAGCATGTTGTCGTGATCACTAAACTGATTGCCCACTGAGGGGACTCACAACCTACTTGGCTAGTAGTTCTGGAACTATTGGGTACGTTACACCCTAGTCCAACTCGATATTATGCTACTCCCAATGAATTATGTAG
Source organism: Solanum pennellii (assembly GCF_001406875.1). Lineage (NCBI taxonomy): Eukaryota > Viridiplantae > Streptophyta > Magnoliopsida > Solanales > Solanaceae > Solanum > Solanum pennellii. The sequence continues at coordinate 69,384,899 of NC_028646.1, forward strand.
ATTTACTGATTATGTTTGAGTTTCTGTAAATATATGATAGCTCGAAACTGAACATGCAAACTGAGAATGCAACAACTAATCTTGTAATTATGCATTTATTACTGAGGCATGTATATATGAAGTGTCTAAAATATCTGACCTAGCATGTGTAATTCAAGAACTAAACAAATACAAAGTTAGGGTTCTAAATTCATGCGATAATCTGAATAATAACAAGATAATCTTATTTGGAAGATAAATTTAATAAATTTATGAAGTTCTATCGAAGTTCTAGAAACCCTAGGTTTAATCATGATAATAGAATCAAGAATCAGACTGAAAACTAGGGACCCAATGGGTGAAAGGAACCAACAAGTGAAATCCCACATTCCTGGTGATGTAATTCACGGGAAAACACTTAATTTTGGGGCTAGAATCGATGGAAACTTGCTTCATTCTTGAACTAGGGTTCTTGAGCTTTTTCTCCTTTCTTGCTTCTAGTTTTCTAACTATTGATTTAAGGATATGACTTAGATATGTTTTAATTATGTTTCTAGGATTAAACTGACTAAAATATGATGATTTATGGTCAAAACAAAGTAACTTAGGGTTTAAACAAAGTGGGAAAGGCTAAAAAGACCCCTGGGAAAGTTGCTGTCAAACCAAATGATGGTCAGGACTGACCGTCCGTCATCTGACCGACACCCCGTCGTTGGGTTCGTCGACTGGGCCTATTCGACAGGCCTTTACTAAAATGAGAATAACGTTTTACTTGGAGGTCTGAATTTAGAAAGGTCGGTGGCTGTGTAAAGATAATTCAATTATCTATCTGTGCATAGGTAATGGGACACCTAATTAATTTTGTACTAAGAGTTATGACTATTTGAAGTTGACCCAACAGCATTTCCCCTTAACTGTGTGCAAATTTTCCACCTACGGATTGTAGGTCCACCTACGGACCGTTCTGGTCATCTGTATCTCTTGTAAGAGAGTGGGTAAAGGGATTATTGATCGACGGTCACGGACTACGGACCGTCGTCTGACCTACGGAGCGTAAGTCTGTCCGTCATCCATGAGTTCACCAATTTTTTTGGGCGGAAATTTTTGGGAGTTTCTGATCCCATTGACGGTTGTGCAGGACGGACCGTGGGTCAGGCGACGGTCCGTCGATGGCACCGTTGGTTAAACCTGCAGTTTTTTTTTCTATAGAGCTTTTTTTGTATGATTTGGCTATGGGGATTTACATTATCTCCCCTTTGGGAACATTCGTACTCGAATGAAGACTAAACTAGCAGAGACAGCTGCAATCCCTACTACTAAACACTGAGAACTGACTTTCTGGCTGAATTGAGTTCCGAGTACTGGCAATTACGCTGAAAATGCAAATACAAACTGAAGAAACATGATTCTAAAACCGAATTTACACATGAATGACTGGAAAACTGAAGAGGAACTATTACCTCAAGATGGAGTGGAATCGGAAGGAAATAGGTGAGGATACTTGGCTTTCATGGATGCTTTTTCTTCCCAAGTAGCTCAATCTACGGACTGACTCCTCTACAAAACCTTGACTTAAGCGACTTGTTTGTTTCTCAACCTTCTTACCTCACGGTCAAGAATTTCAAATGGTAAATCCTCATAAGAAAGACTATCTTTAACCGCCATACTCTCCAATGGCACTATGTAGGCTGGATCACCCACACACTTCTTCAAGAGTGAGATGTGGAAGACCGGATGGACTGCTTCTAGTTCTACTGGCAACTCTAACTCATATGCAACCTTGCCAACCCTTTTCAATATCTTGTAAGGGTCTACATATCTAGGACTAAGCTTCCCTTTCATTCCAAATCTCATCACACCTTTCATAGGTGAGACCTTCAGAAAAACCCAATCATCAACTTTGAACTCTAGTTCCCTTCTCCTTACATCTGCATAAGATTTCTGACACCTTTGGGCTATCTTAAGTCTATCTTTAATTAGTTGCACTTTAACCATAGCATAAAGTACTGAATCTAGGCGTATGAAAGATGTTTCACCTACTTCAAACCAACCAACAAGAGATCTACATCTACGCCCATATAAAGCCACATAATGAGCCACGTGAATTCTGGAATGGTAGCTATTATTGTAGGCAAACTCAATAAGAGGAAGTTGATCATCCCAACTACCCTTGAAATCGATCACACAAGCTCTTAACATATCCTCTAAGGTCTGAATGGTACGCTCTGCCTGCATGCGTCTCTGGATGAAATTTTGTACTAAAGTTAACTTGAGTACCAAGACCTTTCTGAAATGACTTCAAGAAATGAGAGGTAAAATGAGGACCTCTATCTAAGATGTTAGACATAGGAACCCCATGCAACCTCACAATTTCATTAATGTAAAGCCTTGTGTAGTCTTCTGCCAAATATGTAGTCTTGACCGCCAAGAAGTGAGAAGAGTTAGTCATCCTATCAACTATGACCCAAATGGAGTCATGCTATCTGCAAGTATGCGGTAATCCTATGGTGAAGTCCATATTGATCACATCCCACTTCCAAGTAGGAATATTGATCTCTTGAGTCATACCCCCTAGTTTCTGATGTTCTATCTTGACTGGCTGGCAATTGGGGCACTTACTCACAAAGTCTTCTATATCATCTTCATACCATTCCACCAATAGGCTTCACGCAGATTGCGTTACATCTTAGTGGAACCTGGATGAATAGAATACCTAGAGTTATGGGCTTCTACATGAATATGTTGTCTTAACTCGCCCACATAATGAACACAAAATCTACCCTGGTAGCGAAGTACACCATCTCCCCCTTGGGTGAAAACCTCCAATCTAAGATTATGGACTGCACCCTTAAGTTCAAGAAAGATTTGATCACTGTCTTGCTTTTCCTTAACCTTCATTACAAAAGATGATTCTGCCCCATTCTGAACTGTTACACAATTGTAAGATATGCTCATAAGGCAAACTGCTAAGCGAGCAAGCCTGTGAACATCCTTCACTAGCTCCTTCCTTTCGTCCTCAACCTGGGCTACACTACCCATAGATAATCTACTAATAGCATCTGCTACTACATTAGCCTTACCCGGATGATAATACACACTCATATCATAATCCCTAAGGAACTCTAGCCATCTCTTCTTGAGAAGATTCAACCCCTTCAAGGTGAACACATATTGAAGTCTCTTATGGTAAGTGAACACATCTACATGAACACAATAAAAGTACTCCAGATCTTGAGTGCAAACACCACTACTGCAAGCTCGAGGTCATGAGTTAGATAGTTCTTCTCATGAACTTTAAGTTGTCTAGAGGCATAAGGTATCACCTTACCTCGCTGCTTCAACACACAACCTACGCTAACTCTTGATTCATCACAATAGATCACATAAACATTTGAACCCTCTGGTAGAGTTAAGGCAGGAGTTGTAGTCAATCTTGTTTTCAACTCTGTAAAAGTTACTCACAATCATCTGACCATTGAAACTTGACCATCTTCTGAGTCAACCTAGTCAATGGTGAGGATATGGAGGAGAATCCTTCCACGAACCTTCTATAATAACCCGCTAGACCTAAGAAACTTCTTATATCTGTAGTAGAGGTAGAACTGGTCCACTGTTTCAGTGCTTCTATCTTCTGCGAATCCACTCGGATCCCTTCACTGGATACAATGTGACTAAGAAAAGCAACAGATTTCAACCAGAACTCACATTTAGTAAACTTAGCGAATAATTGGCGATCCTTGAGAGTCTGCAGAACAACTCTAAAATGACTTGCATGTTCTTCATCACTCCTAGAGTAAATGAGGATATCATCAATAACGATGATAACGAACAAGTCCAAGTACTGTTTGAAAACTATGTTCATCAAATCCATGAAAGCTACATGAGCATTAGTTAGTCCAAACGACATAACTACAAATTCATAATGACCATACCGAGTTCCGAAGGCTGTATTCGGAATGTCACTATCTCTGAATCTGAGTTGATGATAACCCAATCTAAGGTCTATCTTTGAGAAATGGCTAGAACCTTGAATTTGGTCAAACAAGTAATCAATTCTAGGGATGGGATACTTATTCTTGATTGTGACCTTGTTCAATTGTCTATAGTCAATGCACATTCTGAGAAAACCATCTTTCTTCCTTACGAACAACACTAGTGCACCCCGTGGTAAAATATTAGGTCTGATGAAACCCTTATCTAGAAGGTATTTCAACTGCTCTTTCAATTCCTTAAGCTCTGCTGGAGACATTCTATAAGGAGGAATAGAAATAGGATGGGTATCTGAAAGGAGATCAATTCCAAAGTCGATTTCCCTTTCAGGAGGGACTTCAGAAAGATCTTCTGGAAACACTTATGGAAATTCACAGACTATTGGAACTGACTCAAGAGTTCGGGTTTCAAGACTAGAATCCTTAACACGAACTAGATGATAGAGATAACCCTTATAAATCATCTTTCTAGCCTTAAGGTAAGAAATAAATTGACCCGTAGGCGCTAAGCTACTACCCTTCCATTATAAGACTGGTTCATCAAGAAACTGAAAACGAACTATCCTAGTTCTACAATCGACTGTGGCATAACATGAGTGTAACCAATCCATTCCTAGAATGACATTTAAGTCTACCATTTCTAAATCTAGTAGATCTATTGAGGTGACTTTCTGAGAGACTGGGACAGGGCAATTTTTGTATACCTGTCTATCAATAATTGGGTCACTGACTGGAGTAGAGACTGACAAAGGTTCTGAAAGAGTTTCTGGACTGATATTTAATTGGACTTCTATGCAAGGAGTTACAAAAGAAAGAGTAGACCCTGGATCTAACAATGCATAAACATCAAGGTCAAAGACACGTAACATACCAGTGACTACATCAAGAGAACCTTCCTGATCCTGGAGAGCCTGAAGAGCATACAACCTGTTCTGGCGCTCACCGCCACCTGTACTAGATGAGTGACCCTGCTGAAATGGGCGACTTGTTGGTGCTGCTGAAGTTGTAGACTGAGCTCTACCATTACCACCTCCTTGACCTTCTCTAGAAGGACAATCCCTCAACCTGTGACCAGAATGACCACACCCAAAACATCCCTCTTTTCCTGCAAGACACTCTCTGGATGGTTCTTACCACACTTAGGGCATGTGGGATAAGTCTTAGTGCGTGAAACACTTCCCTGAGATTTAGAGCCTGGTGCTCTACCCTTCTGGTCATACCTATTCTTGGAGGATGTAATACTGGCTGATGAAGGGGCTAGAGCCGAAAACGTCTGCTGACCCTGCGAGCGATTTCCACCACCCGATGTCTGCTGAGAATATTCGTAGTTCCCAGTCCTAGCCATCTTGTTTTCTTTAGCATGTTCCCTAAGCTTATCAACCTCAACCTGCTGAGCATGAGTCATAAGTCTAGAGATATTCAAATCTCCAAGTAACATCGCATTTATTCACTCAGTTTTCACCAAATCTGACACTCAATACAAAAACTTATTCATCTGAGCCTTGGAGTCAGCAACCATGTGAGGAGCATACCTGGAGAGTTGGTTAAAATTGAGTCCATACTCTTGGACTGTCATGTTACCCTGCCTTAAATAATGAATTCTTGGGCTTTTGATTTTCTTAACTCTATTGGAAAAAACCTGTCGAGAAAAGTGTCACAAAACAATTCCCAAGTGATAAGAGCCGCATTTGCACCCCTATTCTCCTTCAACTGAGTATACCAGATATGAGAAACATCTTCAATTGGTATGATGCTAACTCAACCCGATCATCCCCACTGACTTGCATAACCTCAATGATCTTCTTGATCTAATCCAAGAAATTCTGAGGATCCTCATTAGCTTGCGATCCTAAGAACTCAGGAGGACTCATCCTAAAAAACTCACGGACCCTTGTTGCCACTAATCCACAATTTTCATTCACATGAGCATGAACCCGATTGTTCTTGTTAGTCATGCTCTAATCCAACATATGTATGGCATTTCTGAACTCAGCATTATAGACTTTCTGATCTGGGACAGGAGGAGCTGTGTTTGCATTCCTCGCGTTTGCATTCCTAGCATTAGCTCTAGAAGGAGGCATGATCTGAAATGTAGAACGTCAAGTTTGAATGGAATAAGATCATACCTCACGCACGATAAGAATTCCAAAAAGTGAAGTTTTTGCAAAAACACTTCATAGCCTCCCTCACATTAGATGTGGTGCACTTCATACCCATGAAAAAGACTCTACTTAGTGAGACTTTTCAGACATCCTAGGACACTTAAACCTAATGCTCTGATACAAAGTTTTGTCACGCCCCGAGCTACCCTGAGACTCTTACATGGAACCTAGGACCACAAGTGATCCCAAGCTAACCCTGCTGGCATGATCATGAGCATACTAATGAAAATAAACTGATGCGAAAGATAAATCATAATTAAATCTGGAAAGATGGGGAATACCCATATTCTATAACTAAGATATTTGAAAACAATGTGTTTAATACAAAGGAAATATTAACTCAATACTAAGTTGAATTTAACTACGTCTGAAATAAGCATATAAATTGGACTAGATATATTGGGACAAGCCCCGGCACAATCTAGCAATGACTGAAACTAAATTACTAAAGACTGAAATGAAAATCATGATTATTGTCCTCAGGGAATGATTACTCACCACTGCATCTGCTGAACTGGAGATCGGAAATCGATCTACGCGTGATCTGGATGCTGAGAACCTGAATCTACATCATGAGAAGATGTAGCGCGCGTATGCGTCAGTACTTGAAAGGTACTGAGCATGTAGGATAGAGTAAAGCTTAAATAAAACATAAATGAACAAGCATAAAAGCAAGTATAAAAATATGACATGCTAAACTGAATTGTGAGTTGACTGGATGCAATGACCAATTTATAACATGCTGAAACTAAATACTGAATATACTTATAAATGGTCAATATAAAGAGTTTGACTGAACTGTGGGAGCTACTAATATCCGATAATAGAACTACATGAGCTAAATGTAGAGTCTGATGTATACGCCCAATCGAGAGAATCCAATACCCTGCTAAAGGTATAAAAGCATGTTGTCGTGATCACTAAACTGATTGCCGAAAGAGGGGACTTACAACCTACGTGGCTAGTAGTTTTGGAACTATTGGGTACGTTACACCCTAGTCCGACTCGATATTATGCTACTCCCAATAAATTATGTAAATTTACTGATGAGGTTTGAGTTCCTGCAAATACTTGATAGCTCGATACTGAAAATTCAAACTGAGAATGCAACAATTAATCTTGTAATTATGCATTTATTACTTAGGTATATATATCTGAAGTGTCTGAAATATCTAACCTAGCATGTGTAATTCAAGAACTAAAGAAATACAAAGTTAGGTTTCTGAAATTCATGTGATAATCTGAATATTAACATGATAATCTGATTTAGAACATAAATTTAATAAATTCATGAAGTTCTATCGAAGTTCTACAAACCCTAGGTTTAATCATGATAATACAATCAAGAATCAGATTGAAAACTAAGGACCCAATGGGTGAAAGGAACCAACTAGTGAAATCCCACATGCCTGGTGATGTAATTCACGGGGAAACACTTAATTTCGGGGCTGGAACTGCTGGAAACTTGCTTAGTTCTTGAACTAGGGTTCTTGAGATTTTTCTTCTTTCTTGCTTATAATTTCTAACTTTTGATTTAATAATATGACCTACATATGTTTTAATTATGTTTGTAGGCTTAAACTGACTAAAAATATGATGATTTAGGGTCAAAACGACATAACTTAGGGTTTAAACAAAGTGGGAAAGGTTAATTATACCCCTGCGAATGTTGCTGTCAGACCAAACGACGGCAAGGACTGACGGTCCTTCGTCTGACCGATGCCTCATCGTTGGGTCCATCGACTTGGCCTGTTCGACTGACCTTTACTAAAATGAGTATAACTTTTTACTCAAAGGTCTGATTTTAGCAAAGTCGGTGGATATGGAAAGATAATTTAATTATCTATTCCTTGGTAGGTCATGAGACACCTAATTAATTTTGTAATAAGATTTATGACCATTTGAAGTTTAACCAACTGTTTTTCACCTTAACTGTCTGTAAGTTTTTCACCTACGGACCGTGATGGTCTTCCGTAGCTCTTGTAAGAGAGTGGGTGAAGGGAGTATTTATCGAACGTCATGGACTACGGACCTTCGTCTGACCTACGGACCGTAAGTCTGTCCGTCGTCTAAGACTTAACCAATTTTTCTGGACTGAAATTTTTGGGAGTTTTTGATCCTATCTACGGTTGTGCAGGATGGGCCGTGGGTCAGGATACGGTCCATCGATGCCACCGTTAGTTGAACCTGCAGTTTTTTTTTCTGTAAAGCTATTTTTTTTGTCAATTTTGACTACGGAGTGTTACATTTAATCTATAATACAATATTCAAAATAGATACAACAAACTATTATATTTACTAGTCACGCAAGTTCATGACAAAGCCATGAAAACACATGAAAAACCCAACAATTTATCCATTCATGACAATGATTATATAATGTCATTAATAACCATCACACCACACCTTATTTTCAATTCAAAATTCCTTTCTGTCACACCCAACCACGAACTGAAAACCACTTTATCCCTTTTCTTTTGAAAACAAACAATCTCCAATCATATCTCTTAATAATAATATAACCTTACACAATACGTAAATATATATATATATATATATATATATA
>NC_028646.1:69394014-69397831 GCF_001406875.1 Solanum pennellii
TATATATATATATATATATATATATAAAGTTTACAAAGCATCTTTATTAAAACTAACATGAATTAATCATAATTTCCTGCGACTTTTTATTTAGTCACACGTCCATCTAGGTTTGTTTTTCTTCCGCCTCTTTCTTTTCTTTTTTTGAATTAATTATATATTGGATGTGATAAATCCTTAACTTATTTTAATAAATATAGGACAAATAATATATGGTCTTAAATAAATTATTATTTTAGTCCATTAACTTTTGATAAAGTCAATTATGTAGAATTACCTATCAATTAATTAACTCTAGTTAACCGAATAATAAAAAATTCAAAAATTAACCTACCGGGTGATCACATTATCCACCACTAAAAATCATGTTTGTCCCCTAAAATTGGGAAGAAGAATAAATTAGAACCAATATTACAAAAAACCTGAGGTATGATCATTCAGAGTCGGTGTTCATCTCTCCAAGTAAGTTCATCCTTAAAACCATTCCATCAAGATCAACTATTAAGAATTAAACTTTTGAATCAAACTTTGGAAGATTCATAAATCAACAGGATTGTCAAGCCATAGGCTAACCCACAAACCAATCTAAACCAAAATATGCTGGACCATATCACAACAATTTCTCACATGACCATTAAAAAAAATTCTTAATCCATACTGGTTACAATTAGAAGTGGACTTTAACCAACCACCAAACACTCATATTGTATAAACCATCACAGATCTTATCAAGATTCCTTCTCACAACACAATCTTTTCATGAACTTAAGTTATGAAAAAATGTGATGTTTAGACAATGATACTCATCATGGGAGGATCAAACTTATCTAACGCAAAGAAGGAAATGATCAAGTAAACATTCAATAAGAGTTACACTCTAAGATGAAAAACCTATAACAACATTGTCGGATAACTGTAACTATTCATAGAAGCTCTTACATAAGTTCTCATATGCAAGGTTGTGCATGTGGAACTAGTAGTATATTTCTATTGTCCCAAACAACACTAACTCTTTCATAACTGAAATGACCAAGTCTGACTAAGGATGTCACTCTACAAAGAGGACAATCATAGGATTGATACACCCGATCCATCACTAGGAATTCACCCATAGATATGAAACATACACGAAGGTTGAAAGTGAATCATACTCTAAACCATGTCCAGAATGATGTAGTTAGTCATATAAGAATATACAGAACCAAAATCGAATAACACTTGATACTTCTTTCACAGTGACCATATCAAATATCTCATATATCTTACCCTACTTATTCAGTTTTTAGCCAGTCACAATCAACTAGTCTGATCTTCATTACTATCTCACAAATACTCAATTTATCAAACTCCACATACTTCTCACCGTTTTCCACTAAAGAACAAACACCTAATACTAACAAACATCAAAACTACACCAACCATTTTTCTTACTCTCAAATAGTCACTAGTATCAAAGTCTTCTTACCAAGCACATTGTCGCCTACAAAAGTTTTGAATTATGAATCCCTTTCTTTCCATTTAAGCATTTCATGAAAAATACAGGTCACCCTAAGACTGATAATACTAATTATAGATCTAAAAGTACATTACCATCGAAATACAAAATTGAATCACACTCAATTCAACTCAACATAATTTTTTAGATACCAATTTTTAACTGTCATTCACACCATCATATGCCTCATACCAACACTATGAAATTTTGGATCTCTTTAATAATTTAAATACCATAAGCTCATAACATCAACTCACTATCAAATTCCTATGTAACACATCATAACAGTTTATGTTGTCTCATAAAATCGTTGTCTCAATCCTCTCAAAATCCTTTATAACCTTGTATAACTGTAGGTCCATATTGTTACGTATCCATAAGTTACAATTATTTGAATGGATATCTTATAATAAATAATTATTTATTTTAGTGACTTTTTTATTTATTACCATAATAGCAATGATATTATAAATGAACAATCTACCTCAACATAACCATATAGAATATTCCACGCCTAGTGGCTTGTCACCTAACCAAAAACTCAATCTTTAGAAAAGTCGATGATAACTTTCTAGCAAGTCTATACCGAACTAGTTATCATATCACAGTCATATCTATAGTCGTAGGCAAAAATCAATAAATCCTTCAACTACGAATCAAGACCTTATACGAGAAGTCTTATTCCTTCACTTTTCTTAAATTTTTCCTTTGAAACAAAATTCTATATCTCTGGAACCCTTCAATACACCAGACTCTTGTTCCTTTGCTAAATTGCTTACCAATCTTATTCTTTGTCCAGCAACCCATGACACTATACAACATAGTCTAGAACAAAAATTTTTTGAGTGGAAGCCTTCTTTAGGTCCTTTAACAATTAAAAGTAACGACTCTAATCATGCACAAATCTTTTCAAATGCTTAATACCTAATGTAATCCATTATATATTACCTTGCTCATTCATACCCTGACAAAACATGCTACCACTAACGTAAATCCGCATGAAAAACTCAAATTCTAATTTCAACTATATGGATCATTCTCATTATATATCAACATTAGCTCATACATTAATGATTATTATCAATTCATGCATCTTAGCTTATCATTGATCACTTCTATATCTTCTTTGTCATATCCTTCGGTAAAAATTCAACCATACTCATTATCAAACTCACAACCACAAAAGAACTTATCATCACACTCAAATTGAACGTTTGTACACTTATTTCACAAGTCTTATCCAATAGTTTTTTAATCAATTTGATGAACCCGTGACATCATTATATTAATCCATAGCAAAATAAATTAATTCACATGTCTCTGAACCCAATTCTCACACGTCTTTATCCTTTGCAAGAAGATAAAATATACTTGTGTCACCTCGTTTCGAAGGCTATACTATATACAATAACTTTTTTTTTTCATTATAACTCTAGCTTCTTTAAATTTTTTTCGAGCGAGGTTCCTACATCTCCTTAGACATTTCATACGACCAAATTACTCATCAAATAGTGAAAAACTACAACATTAAATTCTTGCTAGTCATTATTACATACAACATCCGTCGAACCAAAAATGTTATCATGTAGTTGCATCATAATCAAAATTTCATCATGAATTTTATCATCGTTATGCTCATTATACATTGTCATCATTTCAAATTCAATCTTATTATCAATGTGACACCTTCAACCAAGTTACACCAATCAAATTCAAAGGATTAAACCACTTTTATATGCAATTTTTACAAAAATCTTCAATTAACTTTACACAAGTATACTTTTTGGGAATGTCTTTACCCATAAACTTGTCATTCCGGTATCTATCCATTTCCTTTGACTATTTCTCATTTAGAAACCTTCGAGATACACTTCATAAATTAACGTATTAATACCATACCAACAATACACCACTAAAGTATTTCTTATAACAATGTTTTAACTCAAGCACCCGTAGTAACAAACTAGTTAGTTTCTCAAAAATGAATGTAACATTGTATCTAATTATACGAGCATGTGATACAACTTATAACTCTTTATGTAGTTAATATTCACACTTGACAATCGACTTTTTCATTTCCATACCACTAGTGTCATACTGCAAAAATTTTACTAAATCCACCAATAGAACATATCATACCTATCGAGAAAATCGTACCCAAATAAGCCACACATTTCTACCAATTGAATAGATGTAAAATATTACAAAATTCATTCCATATCCAGCCTTTCCTTTAGTAATTTCACATTCAATTTTTGAACTATTTTTGATTCAGCCTATGCTATACAAGTACTATATATATATATATATATATATATATAT
>NC_028646.1:69397870-69400311 GCF_001406875.1 Solanum pennellii
TATATATATATATATATATATATATATATATATATATATATTTACCATGACAACTAACCTAATTCAACCCCTTCAAATATGATCACACGTTCGTTTTATAAGTATATCATTTCCACCTTAATCCATATTTAACATCAAATCAATACACTACAAGCCAACTATTCATATAAGGAACTACCCACAAGTCATCACTAAATGAGAGTGAATGGAGTAAAGCGATAAGAATCAGAATGGGACCAAATACGCACAATAGAGATTCAAGAAATGGAGATTTTTCCTAAAAGTCATTATAGCCTCTCGAAGTTAAGTACACACATCTCCGTACCGATCTTCGAGACTCTACTTAGACTAGGATTGTAGAGACGTGAGACCTATGAACATGGGGCTCTGGTACCATTTCATCACGATCCAAAAATGGACGTGATGACACTTGTGTTATTCCACCAAGACAAGTAATTCTAAAACTCAACTATTATAATAAAATGTGGAAAATTTACTATCAACTTACATTATACCCCAAAACCTGGTTGTCACGTGTACAAAGCTCTAATGTATTACAATTGAATCAAAAGAAAATATAAGTCTCATATGATATTGTTTCTAGAGTAAAACAAAATCATAAACAGGAGTAAGAAGGTATGCTGAGATGACCAACAACTACCTCACAAATCTCCAGGAAGCCTTGGAAAAGAAGAGAACATAACATAAAGGTCCAGGATATTAACCTACAAAAAATTGTAGAAGAAAGGGGTGAGTACAAAATCATAGGGTACTCAACAAGTAAATCCCTAAACACAAGCTAAGGGAACGGAATACGGATACTCCTACCATCTCAACCGAACCTCCACAACTACAACCTGTATAAAATTCAGCCCAATAAAACAGCTCATAGCTTACATAGCACATAGCTCAAAAACAACACTAAGACAAATTACATATCCTTTACAATAACACTTTGACAAATTACATATCCTCAACAACAACACTTCAAAAAATTAAATATCCTCAACAACAACACTTCAATAAATTATATATCTTCAACAAGAACACTTCAACAAATTATATATCTTTCACAACAACACTTTGACTAATTACATATCCTCAAAAACAACAATTCAACAAATTACATATCCTCAACATGAACACTTCAACAAATTACATATCCTCAACAACAATAATTCAACAAATTATATATCCTTAATCAAAATATCAGTATTCATCAATCGCAAGTTCCACAGAAAGGCATTCACAATAATAGTAAAACACTATATCTGGTTCACTAATGATAAGTATGTGCAATGTAATGGAATGCAATGACAAGTATAATGATGCATGTCTGACCTAGTGATAAACACTGGCTGTCTCTCAGTCTGGGACCCATGGGGGACATATGGTCCATGCATCTCTCGAGGCGCACGACATCTCCCTTGATAATAGTATCCATCGCGGCGCACAATACGTCACTCGAAATATTGTATCCATCGCGGCGCGCGATACGTCCCTCGAAATGGTAAATTCTGTTTAAGTTCTTATTATTTCTCAATGCACATAACACTTTTCACAACCATGTCTTAAAATAATGCAAATGACATGTTCACACAAATAAAGAGGATATGACCATTTTTCATAACACTGCACAATTCACAACAACATCAACAATGATTCAACAAGCTTTTCAAGCCATACTATATTATCAACACATCACACACAAGCAATTATTAACATTGTCTTTTATTACCCTTTGTTTTAATCATTAGAATTAATCAATGTGGACAAGTCAACCCATCACCAAGTCCAATTAAGTTCAAACATATACCACAAGGAAATACACACATTTCATACACTTAACGAGGGTTTAGAAATTCAATTGTCTGAACCCAATATGAATTTACTTCGGGACTTGAGCCTTTAGCATTTGTTGAACTTCCAACTCAAAACAATCTATTCACATGTTTAATCACAATAAGCTTTCAAAACTAACAACACTCATATTGCTATATGTCTAGCCTAGACCCAAAAACTCAACCAAATTCATAATCAAGTTTCTACGTTTCAAATCTAGAATTAAGCTTTAACTTCTCCATTATCATAAGTTTAATGGTATTCATACAGTTCGATAATCCAATATTTAATTATCTATCTCAATATATTAAATATTTAATCTACAATACGATATTTAAAATAGAAACAACTAACTATTAAATATGCTTTTCACGCAAGTTCACGACAGAAACATGAAAACACACGAAAAACCCAACAATTTATCCATTCATGACAATGATTCTATAATGTCATTAATAACCATCACACCACACCTTATTTTTAATTCAAATTTCCCTTTTGTTCACTCCCAACCATGAACTGACACCACTTTATCCCTTTTCTTTTGAAAACAAACAGTCTCCAATCATATCTCTTAATAATAATATAACCTTACAATA
>NC_028646.1:69401262-69410487 GCF_001406875.1 Solanum pennellii
TACAAAGCATCTTCATTAAAACTAACCTGAATCACTTTAAATTTCCTGCGACTTTGTTTTCAATCACACGTCTATCTAGGTTGGTTTTTCTTCCGCCTCTTTATTTTATTTTTTAAAATTTATTATATATTGAAAGTAATAAATCCTTAACTTATTTTAGTAAATATAGGAAAAATAATATTTGGTCTTAAATAAATTATCACTTTAGTCCATTAATTTTGATAAAGTCAATTATCTATAGTTACCTATCAATTAATTAACTCAAGTTAATTTTCATAATTAACCTACCGGGTCATTACATGAACATATATTTCGCCTTGCTTCTTCATTTGCTATAAATTGATCCATATATTTGAAATTTTTTTTATTTATTTTGATTATGAATTTTTTTAGTGTGAATTTTCTGTTATTTTGTGTTCATTTTGATCTAAGAAATGTTATGTCACAAGATACACTCTTTGATAAGAAAATAGTGATTGATCATAAAATGATCTTAAATCAAATTAAATATTCTATAAGTCATACTTTATATAGTATTCATCGATTAATTTTTTAATCCATAATTTTATATGATATGTATGCGGCAAAATAAAGGTTACTTGTCTTTCGAAAAAATTATTGACGTAACATATTTTTGCCGATGACATTATACATATAAAATTATTGAAATTAACTATATAATTAAACTATTTTTTAGTAGAATTACATCTATATCATACCCTTTCTCAAATATTAATTGAATAATAATATTTGTAAAAGATATCACACTTAAAGATAAAATATTAAATAATTTATGCCAATAATTCTTAGTGTCATGCACATATTAAATTTCAAATATTAATATCTAAGAGAATAATTGTACTAAAATGGTGTCCATCATTTAGAGTCAAACCTAAAGTGGAAAAGTTATTGCTAACTACTTTTTTTCTATATATTATTTTTCTACTTTATTGATTAAGTTTTATTTAACAAATTGAGTAAAGTATAGAAGAATACTACTTTAAAAATATCACCTTCTCCCCATATTTAAATTTTTTGAATGCATTTTAAAAGTGTGGTTATTTTTGCCTTGAAAAAAAAAAGTAGCTTTACGAAAAACTGTATTATTCATTTAAACGCACATGTCACATATTCTTTCAATTATATATATTTTCAAAAATACCTTAATTTAGTAATATTAATTCGATTTTACAACATCGTATACTATATGGTATGATATACACATGCAACCCACATGCTGTGATACAAGTATTAAATAATATATGCGAAAAGTCACGTGATTTGAGTAAGATATTTCTTCTTTAATTATTCATTTTTTTCTTTTACCCTCATACGAAGGAATTTCTTCCTAATTTTTCTAAAACAACAGGCATCAATGTATCCCATTGAATTATTGTTTTTGATGTTAAATAGACTATTTCAAAAATAGATTTTCACTATTCCTTATAATATGATAATATATTCATGATAGAAATTATTTTTTAGTAGATATGTAAGTAAAAATGAACGGAGAAAGTAAAGTGTTTGTTGCAGGAGATTTCAATCAAATGGAATATGAGAGTGAATATAGCATGAATATATATTTTTGTCTTCCTTCTTCATTGCTTGTATTGTCCGATATATTTTTTCTTTTTTATATTTATATTGACCATGAAATAAGTATGCATTTTCGGTTATTTGTGGTTCATATTTATTTCAAAAATATGTTATGTAACAAGATACACTCCTTGCTAAATACATGAAAATTTGTAAAAGATATATTGTGTTAAATAACAAAATATTAAAATATTTATTGTAATCCTTATTAGTTTCATCCACATACTAAATTTCAAATATGAATATTTAAGAGAAAAAATGTACTTAAATGGCGTTCATCATCTATTTTCATAAACTCAAGAGGAAAGACTATTGGTTACACTTTTTGTATTTATATTTTACTTCTATTTCATTGGTTAGATTTTTTTAAAAGATTGAGTGAAGTAAAAAATACTACTACTAGATAAATGACACTTTCTCCCCACATTTAAACTTTCAATGTATTTTGAAATATTTTAATGGTATCTTTTCATTTTGTTTTGAAAATACAAGTAACTCTATGACAATCTGTATTAATCATTAAAAACTTGTTATTCTATATTCTTATAATTATATCTTTTTTACTAAAAAAGATTTAAATTTGTAATATTAGTTCCACTTTAAAACATCGTATACTATAAAATAATATACATGTGCAACGCACGTGCCGTAGAACTAATATTTCTAAATATATAAATTTATATGAAAGCGACGGATGTTAGAATCCGTCAAAACAAAGCTTTTAAAAGTTATATATTTTAGGCACAACATTTTCAACATTTCTAGAAACTCACACTCTCAAGATCTGAAACTCCAATGAAGGTTCTCAAGCTTTGAAGGTCGAGAGCTTTCCCAGTTTCCAACTAGAAGCTCTGAAGTAGTTTGAAGTCTCCATCTCGAGAGGTAAGCGCTCAAACACTCATCTCCATTTAAATTTAAATTTTCATTCAACTCTTCTCTCTGAAAAACAAGGAATTTTTGTCAGATCCCAGCATTAGGATATCTAATTAACTCGACATACTAGTGTTTTTCAGTTGCAAATTATGAACCCTAACTAGGAATGATTTCACTTGGCATATCACTAAAAATAGAGACTTTAGTGGTTTGAGTGTTATGGAAATATAAATATTTTAACTCTGAATTCTTCGAATTTTATTTTGCTTAAAGTAAAATTGGTAATTTCTCATAAATAGGGATTCTAGAAATTTTAATGTTGTGAAAATAAAGGTTTGTTTAGGAGTAAAGTTTTCTGAAAAAGAGGAGTTAGGGTTCAAGCAAGCACTTGGAGTTAGGTTAAAGCATTTTACATTGATGTCCCATTAATTTGTTTTAGTTCTATACTACAGGCAACTTTTCTTGTTGTGACTACTCACTACTAAATCGTTGTCTCTGTAAAAGGTATCTCACTTTTTTCACCTGCATAATAGATCTCTTTTCCAAATAAATGTACTGTTGATATATATTTTATGTTTATACTTTTGTTTGGGTTCTTATTTTTGTAATAAGTAATGTTAGTGTAATATTTAATCTAGTGCTAGAAAATTGCTTCTGTTTGATTTTGGTATGCAGATTAAGGATTTTTTGAACTTGTGTGCTGTATAACTTCTTTTTGGTTTTGTGATTGATATTTTAAAGTTGTTCTTTATGTTTTTCTCACTTAAAATATACTTGAGCCGAGACTTTATTAAAGAAACTTCTCTATTTAAATAAAAAATATTAGATTAGACGTTTAAAAATCATCAACATTTTATGATCAAGGAGTGAATGATCAACTTATAAACTATAATGTCTAGGCAAGATGTGGTTGCTGAAATAAGTGATTTGAATCTTCAATAACATAGTAATATAAAGAAATAAAGGATTTTTCAAAAGTCCGAAATAAGCCTCAACAATCCATTAAAATAAGGAACTTCTCGAATAATTTAATGTTCCATGTTGAAATAAGCCTCAATTAAAGTTGACGACTCCTAGAAGACGATAATTTCAGCTGTAGAACTATCTGAAATCAATTTTGGTTACATAAAATCAATACATTATCTTTTTTTTTTGATTAAATTCATTAGTTTCTTGCTTCTCAACCATATATTTAGAAGTTGACACTATTCTGTTTTCTCATGGTGCCACAACCTTGGGAGTTCTTTCATTTACCAAACGCCTAATAAAGAATATATGCTATCACATTCAAGCTAAGTCAACTAAATGAACCTCTACTCCTTATGATGAAAGAGGCTAAATGATGTATAGCTCTTTGCATTTTATCAATGTGTTGCCTCATTAAGAGAACAGGGTGAAGTTTGTAATAGCGTCTGATTGAAGGCCTTTAAATGTTCTGAATTCATTAGTTAAACATGAAAAAGAACATTATATATTAATATTGTTCCATGTTGTTTGAATAATACAATCTAATGGTAAAATGTTGCAGGTATTAGCTTCTATAACCTCATCATTAAGATCTTGCAGATATTAACTCGAAGTAAGTCTTGTTCTTCATTTTTATCTCTACTTTGCTAAAGATTTAACTCCGGAGATATTTTCTTTACTGAATCTAATAAGGATGAAGATTGTTTCCATTATCTTGAGACTGTTCGAGCTAGAATTTTTTTTAAGAGATAAATGGAAAGTTTTCAGAATTCATATTCTGTTGTTGTGGGAGTTTTTGAACGATTAAATCTTGTTTGAAGAATGATTTCTAAATTTTTAATTGGTCATAGGTTTTATTTTCTAGAATAATAAATTTTAGACTTTAACTTTTTTCATTGATTTTATTTGTTGGAGGAATTGTAGTACTCATAGAGCAAAGTCATGTGTTTGTCTTATCAATTTTTTTTTTGAACTTAAGATTTTTGTTTTCCTAATTCTTTTGGCATAATGGGTGCTACAAGCTTTTAATGTTCAAATTTAAGATATTGTGCTTTCTCATGTTATTTGTTAGTGTACATTACACATGTCTTTTTCAAGATTTTAATCATCTTTATTAGTTATACCATATAAGAGTAGGGCCGCTGATATGATATGGCCTATATCTAGTGTAGTATTTTTCATCAATTTCTTTTTTTCCTCCAGTTTTTCGAATTTTCGACAATTTTAGAAGCGAACGACTA
Source organism: Solanum pennellii (assembly GCF_001406875.1). Lineage (NCBI taxonomy): Eukaryota > Viridiplantae > Streptophyta > Magnoliopsida > Solanales > Solanaceae > Solanum > Solanum pennellii. The sequence goes on from NC_028646.1 coordinate 69,405,939, forward strand.
CTACCAATTTGGATGATGTTCACATCATATATAACTTTACTGAAGCCAAACTAGAGAAAGATAAGTTTGTGAAGAAGAGTTAATTCTTTCTATTCTAATCTATTTTACTGTTCAGCACATGTGAAGAGTGACTCTCTTTTCAATTATTTATTTTTAATCTTGAAACCATTTGTTACATGTCTTTTTCTACCTTTAAGTAATCTTCCTAAAACAACATGCTTATATTTATTTCTCATAGATATATACATTTCTTATGATTGATATCACATGTGTAGCGAAGCAATATTCATGTCTTAAAGATATTCTCTATTAAGGTTGGAAATCATATCACGCTTGATTTCATGCTCAGAAGTAAAAAATGTATAAGAGACCACAGGAATAATTATAAATTATGGAAAAAGGGTTTTTAAAATAAACGTGAAATAATTAAAACATTGGTCATGCAGAAAGTCATAATCTCATAGGAACCCTAGCTTTACGTTTAAAAATCATGAAGATTTACTCGAGACCTAAAATACTTTAGGTATGAGAGAGAAATTAATACTATCATTGAAGCCAAACATATCTTAGTGACGAATGAACCCTAGACATTGTGTTTTTTGAATGAAGGAGTTTAGGATGAATGAGAGTTTTAATAATGAAAAACTCATTTCCTACATGTATAGATCCATTAAAAAAAATCCTTAAAGGATTTTCACACAGAAATACTCTTATGAAAATAAATAATAAGATCTAGAAGTCAAAATTTTATTCAAGCGTACAGTGAGGTCCACATTCATTCTCTATAACGGATCGATTGTGAAGCTTCTTCCAAGTTAATTTATCTCTAGTAAACCATAAAGTTTGTTTTCAAAACTCAGTTTGATGTAAACTCGGCGGAGTTGGAAAGAACAATCTTAGACTTTTAAATTGATAGGGTTTGGGTCACTTAATCTTCAAATTCTAAGAGATATGGTCGATTGAAGTTGACCCTTATATAATGTTTCTTTCGAAAATTTTGCCGATAGAAATGTTTTGAACTAGGCTTGGTATTAGAGATCCCTTATGACCCTAAATATCTTCTCATTCCTATTCTACACTTTTTAAAGGACATTCAAACATATGAGAAAGTGAATGAATCAGACTCTATGAGTAGAGTTGTGAAGTGTTACAACCATATTTTGTTTCTCTAGAATGTCACACTAGAAAAAAACATAGAAGTGTGGTAGTTTGACTAAATCTACGTATCTCAAGAGATTAGAAAGTGCCCATAAGCTCATCAGGTTTTGATTAAGATCATCACCCGCTATAGCTCTGAATAGACCCTTCAAGTTCAGAAGCTCGATTATTGTACTATTTTTAATTGTGACTTAACTCCTCTCATTGATAATGAATTTTTTTGTTGCTCCGCTCTCAATTTTTTTCATAAATAACTCTATTTGTTTAAGATTTGAGTCAATAACTTATGGTTTATAACAATTTCAATATACTGAATTAATTTTACTTAATATTGTTAAGCTAATTATTTGAACATTGCTTGAACTAATCCCTTTTTAGAAGATATATTTTTATATTGATTTTGACGCAACGTGAGGTTATTTTATGAAATTCTTTGTATTCGTCATGACTCAAAATAATTATTGGAAATTATATGTTCTATGTAATTACAAATTTCATAAATATATATCACAAATAAATAACTTGACTTTAATTTAAGTAAAATTCAACTCAAATAGTATGTATTAACCAATAAATCATACGATATTAAGTGTCTCAAGGTATAGTGTAGCTAAAGTGAATTTTTTGAAGTAATCAAATATGCAATACTTAAAGTTCAACTTTATAATTTTGATTATTAATAATCTCAAAATTGGAGAAGAAGTAAATTGTAGCTTGACCTATTAGTTATGTACATATAAAAAAGAAATTATGATAATTTGTCATATTGTCTACATGCTAAAGAAATAAATAAGAAATTGATCATACTTCAATTTTAAAAATAGTGTAAATATGAGGAATACAATTATCATATTTTCAAAAAAGCAGATTAAATATAAATGATTATGTTAATGGTAACATCATTTCTATTTAACAACATTTTCTCTCTTCCAATTTTGAGTATCTATTAATCCCACAACCCATATTCTTCCTTATCTCTCATTCTTGAGATTTATGTTGAATAAATTTTATTTCTTTACGTCTTCGTATATACATAACTTCCTCAGATCTTGCAATGAACACTTATCACAAAATAGTTCTGTATGTGCCAATAATTAGTGCAGCTCAATTTATGGTACATTTCCGTCTAACTAAGATACTCGCTCAATATTTTCTTATTTTTTTCTTTAACATGCATGAATCGTTTGAGTATTTTTTGTATTAGAATTTTTGTGTTTGTTCTTTTCGAAGATACAGAAGTTCTGATCATTAATTTCAGAAAAAAAGAAGTCAATTATTACATTTTCCATGATATTTTTTACTACTTTTTTATCATTGAAATTTCTAAGACATTTTATTATTCACAGTGGAGAAAGCAAAAGAGGTTATTAAATTTAATAAAATACTTTTTATTTCATTAATTTATTTAAATGAGTCAAAATTAGAGAATAGATTGAAAAATGAATCTTTTTTTTTCTTTGAAAATTATTATAAAATTATGTGCATTATTCACATGTTCTACCAAACCAAATTGGTAACACAGAATTCATATTGGCACCTGCTCCTATATCATGTAAGCCAATACAAGTAAGAATTCTACAACTTTATTCATTATTTATTATCATATCTGATACTTAAATTTTCCTTTGTTATTATTAATTTCAAGATATTTTTCCACCCTCGTTGTAGAATTTGGGGGCATTTAATAACATTGGATGTTTGTGGCCTTTGGACCTTTAGAACATATATTTGATTTTCTGCTGAACCATTTATAGGAAATATTAAATAAGTTTTCACCTAATAAGCGAACTATTTAATATGATGTAACATTTGACAGTACCTTATCAAACACTAATTTGTTGTAACTTTTTGGCATTAAATATTGTAACGACCTGTTTAGTCAATTCGAGCAGTAATATTAGTTTGATAAAAACTGACTGGGTCGACGGACCGTCATGGTCACGACGGCCCGTGATGGATTCCGTCGTCCCATACTTGTAAATTTTCTTCTGCTACTTTTCCCACTTGCCCTCGACGACAAATAGGACGAACCGTCATAGGCATGACGGACCGTCGAGGGGCTACGTTCCAAAACACTTAAACTCTGAAAATTTGGGTACTGAGATCGACTCTCTGAACTTCGCGACGGAACTGCAGGACGGACCGTCGTAGGTACGACGGACCGTCACAAACCCTTTGCAGAATTTGACTCTCTGAACTTTGTGACGGACCTGCAGGACGGACCGTCATAGACACGACGGACCGTCACAGGTTGCGTAACCTAACTGGGTCGGATTTCTGTTAAAAGTTTTAAAGGGGTGTTTTGGACTATTCCTGATTATAATTATAAAATTAGTGGGTTAATGTTAATAATTTATTTAGTCGGGGATTAAAGGAGATAACCTTGAAATAAATAGTGGGTTACTTTTATCATCTTTTATACTTAATCACATGATAATTAGGGTAAAAGGAAAAAGAGTTTGAAGAAGGAAAAACAGAAAGAACAGAGAGAAGAGGGGAGAACGAAAGAGAGAGGGAGAAGTGAAGAGGAAAGCAAAGGCATTGAGAAGTAGCTTGTTTGATCACAAATTCTTCGGTGGAGGTAGGTTATGGTTTATACTATGTGATAGTAAACTCTTAATAGCGATTGATATGTATTGGGTGGTATTGTAAAGTCTTCCATATACTTGATTGTGTGTTTGTATGTTGTGATCGTATATCTGTGGTGTTTAGAATGATAAGACTGTTGAATTTTCAATACTAAACCTCTTTGTTAAGATGATGCTTGACATAAAGAAAGCTTGATGTCCTTGAAGCTCGGACATGGACTACCGTTTTATTCTTTAATTTAGTTCTTATTTACTCTTAGACTTAGAAATTTGAGGATAGATGTTCTTGATGTGATGACTTCCAGATTTTGGGGATAATAAGTAATATATTTTAGAAGTTCATTAATTGGTTATATTAATGAGTTTTGGTCTTCCGCATTATATTTTGTTATTCAAAATTTATATACTGGTAAACGTTGGGATTAGATTTGTTGGTTCGCTCACATAGGAGGATAAGTGTGGGTGCCACTCGCGGCTCGTTTTGGGTCGTGACAAACTTTGTATCAGAGCTTTAGGTTCGTTGGTCTCATCACACAAGAACGAGTCTAGTAGAGTCTTAAGGAACGGTAGGGGGACGCCCTTACTTTTCTTTGAGAGGCTATAGGACTTTAGGAAAATTCCATTCTTTCTTCCTTTCGTGCTATTACTTGGATCCAATTGGTATCTAGGTGATACAAATTGGTATCTGACATCCTCACTCTATTTCGCAGATGCTCAGAACTAGAGCAACGACTGTGTCAACACCAGCACCGGCAGGACAGGGTGCGTCTGAGCCAGCCACTGGGCTGTAGCTCGAGGAGGAG
>NC_028646.1:69413636-69432350 GCF_001406875.1 Solanum pennellii
CCCGTGATGGATTCCGTCGTCCCATACTTGTAAATTTTCTTCTGCTACTTTTCTCACTTACCCTCGACAACAAATAGGACGAACCGTCATAGGCATGACGGATCGTCGAGGGGCTACGTTCCAAAACACTTAAACTCTGAAAATTTGGATACTGAGATCGACTCTCTGAACTTCGCGACGGAACTGCAGGATGGACCGTCGTAGGTACGACGGACCGTCACAAACCCTTTACAGAATTTGACTCTCTGAACTTTGTGACGGACCTGCAGGACGGACCGTCATAGACACGACGGACCGTCACAGGTTGCGTAACCTAACTGGGTCGGATTTCTGTTAAAAGTTTTAAAGGGGTGTTTTGGAATATTCCTGATTATAATTATAAAATTAGTGGGTTAATGTTAATAATTTATTTAGTCGGGGATTAAAGGAGATAACCTTGAAATAAATAGTGGTTACTTTTATCATCTTTTATACTTAATCACATGATAATTAGGGTAAAAGGAAAAAGAGTTTGAAGAAGGAAAAATAGAAAGAACAGAGAGAAGAGGGGAGAACGAACGAGAGAGGGAAAAGTGAAGAGGAAAGCAAAGGCATTGAGAAGTAGCTTGTTTGATCACAAATTCTTCGGTGGAGGTAGGTTATGGTTTATACTATTTGATAGTAAACTCTTAATAGCGATTGATATGTATTGGGTGGTATTGTAAAGTCTTCCATATGCTTGATTTTGTGTTTGTATGTTGTGATCGTATATCTGTGGTGTTTTGAATGATAAGACTGTTGAATTTTCAATCCTGAACCTCTTTGTTCAGATGATGCTTGACATAAAGAAAGCTTGATGAACTGAAATAATGAGATAGGTGGATCGGAGTGTCACGTTCCGACACGTAGGAATAATGGCTCAGAGTGTCACGTTCCGACACGTAGGAATAATGGATCGCAGTGTCACGTTCCGACACACAGGGTTAATGGATCGGAGTGTCACGTTCCGACACGTAGCATTAGGGGATCGGAGTGTCACGTTCTGACACGATAATAAACCTCGAATTAACTTAATATACTCGATTTCAAAGAACCTAATTCCCGAATGAGTATGGTGTGGAGGCTTGAGTCCTCATAGATGTGCTTGAGGTTGTTTTCAATGGTTTTTGTACTTGTTGATTGTCACCTGTTGAGTATTGTGGCCGGTTTGCATTATTATTCCATATGTATATTGCTTTCTATTTTGAGTTGGCCGATGATACCTACTCAGTACTTGTACTGACCCCTACTTTTATTTTCTTCTTGTTGTTTTGTGGAGTGCAGCAAGTGTACCAGTGACTTCGTCTCGTCCGCAACTCTAGCCAGTCTTCAGCACGTCAGATTTCAGGGTGAGCTATTGTTCCTAGCTTGGATTGGATTCTTTCATTCACGTCTTTATGTCCTTGAAGCTCGGACATGGACTACCGTTTTATTCTTTATTTTAGTTCTTATTTACTCTTAGACTTAGAAATTTGAGGATAGATGTTCTTGATGTGATGACTTCCAGATTTTGGGGATAATAAGTAATATATTTTAGAAGTTCATTTAATTGGTTATATTAATGAGTTTTGGTCTTCCGCATTATATTTTGTTATTCAAAATTTATATACTGGTAAACGTTGGGGTTAGATTTGTTGGTTCGCTCACATAGGAGGATAAGTGTGGGTGCCACTCGCGGCTCGTTTTGGATCGTGACAAATATTAAATTAACTGAGGCAGATTCATGTTTTCTTATGCTTATTTATTTAGAGAAAGACATTATTAGAGCAAACATAATAGTTTTCTTTTAAATATGGTCTATTTTTGTTGATTATTGAAAAAGAAATATTATAACCGTAAAAAGAATAAAATATTGATGCACTTGAACTTTATAGCAATTCTACCAATCATTCTATTCTCTTAGTTTGTTGTTAATACAATATCTTTCTCCCTTACTTAAATTGATGTAGCATTGATTTATTACTTCTAGTTTTGAAAAATGATACATTTATATATTTTAAAATAATTTAACTATACATTCTTATTTATTACTTTTTTAGTAACAAAACTTTTAGATATTTTCTTATTTGTAGAATGATGTTGAAACAATCATGGTACCCCACACATTGGCTAGGAGGAAGAGAAGTCTAATTACTATGAAAGCCTTAGCAAATACTTTTACTGACTTTGTAATTGTACCTTCTAAAGGTGCACCGAACCTTTACACCATTAAACTAAAAAGGTTAGTATATTTGATTTCTAAGACTATTTATTTGTAAAAGACACTTATATTGGTAGACATTTGTGCATTAGCTTCATTTGACTTGCTATCTTATCATTACTATAGGGAAATAATATATATTTATATATATATATATATATATATATAATATAATATAACATGAAAAATCTGTTCTAAAATAACATGGTAATTTTAGTAAAAGGTTGTAAATCGGATGTTTAGTAATGGAGATGTCTGGCCACATTAATATTTCATTATGTACTCAAATAATAGAATGAAGACAAAGTAAGTGATTCATATGGACTTAATCGCAAATATCATGACAAGCTACATGGATGGAAAGTTGAAAGGAGAATACACCAAAATGGAAAATGTGAAACGGTAAAATAAGTTCTTTTACAATTTTTTCCTTTTATTTGAATATTGAGTCTTACTAATTTTTCACATTTATATTTTTGTAGAACAATATTCATTATTTAGAATGAAGATTTTAGATGGACTTTCGACATGCATTTTTTATGTCATTCTTGACAATTGCGATTTAGTTATAGCATTCGCAATCTTATTATAATTTATTTCCACTCATGCTTTTAAACACTAATTATTAAAGCACCATTTGTTTAATATAAATAAAAAATTATCAAACGTGTTTCTTGTGATAAATAGCATTATTTATTTGGTCATATTGGTTTTTTATTTTATTTTAAATGTAATTTCTATATGAAAAATAAGGAAATTCATCTTGGATTGAGTTCTACTTCCATGAGAGAAAACGAGTCGATATATTGGAGATGTAAGAAGATATATCTTCGAAGGTTTTGAAAACTTGAAAGTCGATGTTCAACCAGAAACCAATATAGTAATCGAGTCAATGGTAAGTTATTCATTTTATGAATTTTACTTGATAATGATAGTCATCTTGTTAATCTTTCTACAAAACCAAATTTACTTATTTAGAAAATTGAAGAGTTTGGTCATGGTATAAAAGAAAAAAGGACTTTTGGGTAGTACAATAGGTATGTTTTATCAAAATTAAGCTTAACAATTGGCGCTTTTCTTTTTAAAAGATTAGACAATCAACAAATTCTGCTCTAATATTGATAAAAGTATTTTTCTCAAATTGATTAGGAAAACATCAAATTAATTTAATAAATTCCTAAATTGCCTTTTAACAATCACCTCTAACAAAAAGAAACACTTTCCAAATATAAGGGATAGGGAAAAGTCTTTTACCACACCGGATCTTACATATGCACTCTTGTCATGAAATATTTCTTAAGAAATTATTTTCATATCTTGAACATCACTTAACTGATAGCTACACAATGATAATGGTAACCCTCATGTTAAGGTATCATGACAGTTAAAAGTATCGAAGCTTGTTGAACTTTTGATATATTTGACAAAAAGGACTTCCTTTTATAGATTTTGGGTTCCATCCCAAAATGAAGTAGACAAAATAATTCACAAGAATATCGATGAAAAAGAGGTTGCTCCATGCACCCATAAATATTTTCATTGATGAAGAAAATGGTAAAATAGACGACCACAAAGAAAACGTGATTTGAAGATTGGAAAAACAGAATAAAAAAGAGTTGGCTATATGATGTTCACATGAGTACTTGCACATTTATTGCTATATACTTTTCTTTGTAACCAATGAAACGTGAATATTTTCTATTATTTCTAAGTCTAATTCAGATCTTATGTATTTAACAAATGATTAGTTTCATCTTGATATCAAAGACTAGTTTAAAGAATGTTTCTGATTTAGTTTCATATTGATATATCAGTTTAACGTATGTGTTTCTATTTATGTCTATTTCACTTAGAATTCATATCTTTTGGTTTGCGGAAAGATTTTTTCAATGTCTTTATAAAAAACACCAATTCCTCTTCCTACTTAAATTAAAGTAAACAAAGATGCTTTTGTGTTGATGCATTAAGTGTAAGTGAGTCAAGCTTTTTGCTCTCTTTTGTGCATTGAGTGCAAATGGTATGAAAGTGGGTGTTCCTTGTAAGTCTGGTGCATTGAATTCTATGTAATAATGTGTTGAATTTTGTTAGCTTCTCTATGGCTCATTGAAGTCCTTGATGTGTTTAAAATGTTCCAAATGTCATTCGAGGACGAATGTTCCAAAGTGGAGGATATTGTAAGGTTCCGTAAAATGAATTAAGGTACCTAAAGCCTCACATGTTCTTAAAAAGTTCTAAAAAAGGCTAATTAAGTGTTTTATAGTATGTATACTCGATTTGAAGTTATTTGGAAGTCAAAAGTCCAAGAACGTCCCAGACGTTCGAAAGTTAGCCTTTGGACGTTCTTGAATGTTCTAGTGTGCCTTTGTATGTTATATCTGTTGTTTGATTCTTAAATTGATAGGTAAGAACCTTAACCTGCTTATGATCATAATTAGGTTCAAAACGTCCAGGCACGACTCCCCAAAGATAACCAAGGCGTCCTTTAGGAGGACCCAATTGGCTGCCTAGACACTGCCCTAGCAATGTCAATCGACGAGCAATGGAGTGACAGACTGTTCCTCAATCAACACCCTGTAAATGGGGGTATAGCTCTATACTTAACCATGTGAGATTAAGCCCCCGAGGAGGAGCTTCAATCCTAAATGACGGAGCTACAGGACGAGCCATCGGCCAATCAACGCCCCGTTGACTACTCCCGTTGATGTAATTTATTTTTTTGTCACACAAACTGTTTCATTAAAGGGCTGAATGGTAAGTTCACCCCACGTTTAAAATATACCCTAGGCAATTAGTTTATCTAATTTTGGGTATATTAAGTTACTTAATAACATCAAAACCCAATTACCAATTCATTCTTCAAATTTCACCCTTCGCTCTCAAAAGAAAACCTCTCTAGAAACCTCAATCGGAGATAAAGCTCAAGAACAACATAGAGGATTGGATTTCCATGGTTTCTTCATCAAGTTTTTTTGGTCTTCACATATAATGAGGTATGGTGATTCTTCAATCTTAGTTAACCATCCATGTAAGAAGTTCCTTCACATGTAATGAGGTTTGGTGATCCTTCATCATGTTTTTGTGGTCCTCATTATTTTCTATATGAATTGTGGCTTAATTATTGGAATTGATCAATTATGATCAAAGCAAGGCGAATCGGTATGTTTGCCCTTTTCCTTCTACTTTCCATAGAATTTGTAGTGAATTGGCCTTGAATGACATTGGGTGGTGTGGTCCACTTATGGTGGTGATGATTACATTCTTGTCATTATATATGTGATATGATCATGGACTTCATGGCAATTGTATCTTTCAAGTGTGGTTATGATGATCACACAATGTGAAGTATTATGCCTAGTCTCCAATGCTAGTTCATGATCTAGGTTATTTGATGATGCTTCGTATATATGATTGACAAAGTTAGGGTTAGGTATGGTATACATGTTGATGTTTGAATACTATTGTGTATCATGATCCCTACATATGAACCCCTATATGTATGTGTGGTCTAAGCATGGAAAGGGGTCTTGGATACAATGATGAAAGTGTCTTGTCTGCTATGCAATAATGTTGTTGTTTGTGGTCTATGTTTCCTATTACTCTATTTGTGATTTGTCTATGATATGAGGGACTTGAATGTGCATTGTGACTTTGTAAGGTGGCTACCACAATATTATGATTGATGTCGTTATATGATCATGTTGTCTAACGTACACAAACCTCATGCATGCTTATGAGTATGATAAATTCACGGTAGCTAATGAAAGGATCATTCTTATAAGCAGCTAAGGTGTACTAGTAAGTATGTATGTGCATTATATGTTCATGAAAGTATGATATTATATCTTAACCAAGATGCCTTGAAAGTTGTACTAGTAAAGACAACGGTATAGGACCTTGTCTATACATTACACTAGTGTTCCGTGATAGGATAGTTGATAGGTTGATTCTTTATGTACATGAATCTGAATGAATGATTAAGATATGAATATTTATTTTATGTTATGATGTCAATTATACGATTTGATGATGTATGAATATGTATAGTTTCTCTATGTGTTTTTATGAATGGATTGCTCATATAGTTGTACCTATGAACTCATGCATGAATGAAGTTAAATATGAACATGTGTGGTCTAATAGTATCTTTGTGAAAGGTATTCTCACAATAATGTACAAACACATATGAAATGAATGACTGAATCATTCTATGACATTTTGTAAAGTAGTGCCTCTTGATTGCTCAGTTGTATTCTAAACTAGACTATGCTTTATGTGTGCTATCTCCATGTGAAATGATTTATCACATGAGCTAGGTTTATCAAAGGATATTCTCATCTGTAACCCAGAACTACGCATATAAGGAGTTAATCTCCTAAAGCCTATTTTTATAAAGTAATGTAAATAAAGGCTTTTCAATAAGGGAAGTCATCTTAGCACCGACTGAACTTTCAGATGAGAGGTACCCCTTCCCAAAGGATGGCTAGTTCACCATATTCCTCACGAGGTGGATAACTACAATGGCCAATTGAGATAAAGAGGGTTTCTATATATACCTCGAAGTTACATAAACTATGTTCCCCCATAGGACCTAGCAAGTGGATCCACCTAATATTCTATCATGGTTCGTGTCTTACCTTTGCAAGTAAGATACCCTCTTTAGTGTAAGGGGATGACACTAAATTCCATGTTTGGAACCAATGGTCTTGATGTTAGTTAAGGCTATATATTCCCTAACGTAATATGGACAATGGAAGTTAAGTAAGGAACCCTAACTAGGATAACCTAAGGGAAGTTGCTTAGGATAGGTTGGAGTAATGAAAATACCTGTGCATTGCACAAGTTGTTTCTTGAAAGGAGTTCCAGGAAGGAATTCAATGTGTTGTGTATATGTTTATGTTCTTATGCATGACATGTTAGTGTTGTCTACTTTTATGATAATATGCCTGGTATGAATCCTATCGTGTCTATATGTTGAAGTCTTACCTTATATGCATAATGTTGGTCTCAATTACTATATGATGAAGGTTCTACTTAATGTTTATGAAGTTATACCTACTTGTCATGTTGATATGTGAAGTTAATGATAAGGCTTTAAGTCTCTTTGTAGGTTTACTTAGTATGTGTGAAGTTATGGGCTTCACATGTACATTGCACTAGTAGGCTTTGATTGGGATTATGAGTATAGTTCTATGATGTTTTATGTGAAGTGAAGTTAAGATAGGTTAATGTTGACTATTGTCTTACTATAATGATATTAGAAGTCTTGACTTGTATGTGTTCTTGAAATGACTTCTTCTATGTGGTCCCTAAAGTATGTTGGGTCAAATGTAAATTATGTGCCTTATGATATGATATGTTCCTATGAATGCATGAATTGGGTCAACGAAGGTGGTGTGCATGTTTACCTTTGTGGCCTTAAGGTGATGTCTGACTATGGATGGTGGAATGGGACACTAATCATACATTGCACCAAGTATCAATAGAGGGTTACTTGGTAGATAAGGAGTTGAGGTAAGAAAAGGTTAATGCTATGAAATGTTAAATGTGCCTTAAATGTATATGTGGCTTTTTATATGATGTTATTACCATTGTACCTTTCTATATAAAGTATGTGAATTGTATGATGCTTCTTGTATCAATGTTTTTATGAAGTTTCACAAAAAGGCATTTTGCATGGTTTTAAAAGTAAAAGTCCTCTTTAAAGGCATGTTTTTGCATGGTTGTCATACTTAGTGCATTCTTGTACTAACACTGTTAGACTTCATATTTTTACACAAAGTGTAGGTGGTGATGGCTACAGGATGTCTCTTAAAGTTAAGGGCTTGGAATAGTTTCTCTAGTTCAAAGAAAGGCATCCTTAAGATTCAAGGATGTCCTATGTTAAGTTATTCTTAAAGTTATGTAATAGTTTAGTTACATTGTTTGTTGTAAGGGTCATGTACCTAATCTAGTCTAATGATATTCTGTCTAAGATGCCAAAAGTACTTAGTATATAACTTTTTACTTATGCTTTTTTTATTTTAATAGAAGTGATGTTTCTGACATATGATGTCCTATGAAAAGTTTTAACTTTTTTGCTAAATTTCTTATGATAATGCGATGAATGATAACCATGGGATTGTACAAAACCTCTGAAGGTTAAGTATACCATGTTACTTCTGGGGGGTGGTCTCCACATGTGACAAACGTGGCATCAGAGCATCGGGTTATAAAAGTGATTTTAGGGTCGAAAGTATCATATTGCCACATCAAATAGAGTCTTGTTCACTAGTATTGAGTCGCGACACATCAATAAGCGAGAGGTTATAGGAGGATAGAGTTTCCCTTCTTCACTATTCTCATGGCGTGCCATAGATTTAACTTTATCTATCTCTTATGTTTCCTTATTCGGTGGTCTTTCAAGTTTCATTGCTTAGATGGGATGATGTCCAATACTTGAGGGAGAAAAGGTGAGTTTAGATGCTTAACTTGGTTTTATGGTTTGATGAGTATATATTAAGTTGAATTTGGCATTAGTTGATGTGATGCCGATGATGGATATGCATGTGATTTATGAAAATTGAGATGTTATGTTGAGATGTATGCTATGATATGGTTATAGCTTGGAAAGGATTGTTATAGTAGTATGAAGTTTCCTTTAGAACAATGCGTTGTCTTATGGCTATGAATAATAATGGTATAGTGTTAGGGTATAGACTTGAATGGTTTTGGAGAAAATGTGGTAAGAAGTGATAGTTGATGTTTCCCTTTATGTGTGTAATTCTTCATAGTTGCCTTGTGTGGGTTGGAGACCTTTGTTTAGGCTTGCTCCTAAGAAGGTGAGGTAGTGTATTTACCTTGTAAGGTGAGTGTGAAGTATGCCAGTTAATGAGAGAACCCTTATGACTAGTTAATGATTCCCTATATGAACCTATTCTAAGAGTGGGAAAAAGGGATGAAAAGGGTTTTATATGTCTTGCCCTAAGTTTGACTAAGAAGGGGGTATGTATCCCTTAGTCCATATGGACAAGAAGAGAATTTAAGTTGACTTACTTTGAAAGTAGTTAGTTGTGTTTTAACTTTGATCTTAAGTTTGGTCATTTTAAAACGGTGCTTGGAAGCGTCCATTTAAGATGACAATGTGGGTTGAAATGACCTAGAAGTTATCTTGCTAAATGTTGAGAGAAAAGAAAAGAGGCCTTTATGGCCAAGTCTCCTTTATGTTTCTCTAAGGTGTTACGTAGAGAGAATGGTTACACTAAATCTCAAGAAAATTTTGAAGTGGACCTTAAGAGTTCCAAATATGTGCCCTATGTTTTAATGAAGTTATGGAGTTAATCTTGGTATTCATTGCATAGTTAAGGCCTAATATGGTTGCGTAGTATGACCTAACTTGATTGTTTTAAGTTCCCATTGGGTATTACGCTTAGAAGAATGATGATTGTTGAGTTAGTAGACTCCTGATGTGAGATTAGGAGTGATAACCATTTATGATGTCAAAACTTATTATGTGAGGAGTATATAGGTTGGTCTTGGCTTGCCTTTGAATTGGCTTACCCCTAGTGGGGGATAATGTATCTAGATTGTAAGTCTTTAAATGTCCTTGATGTCCATGTGTTTAATTCCTTTAACTTCTTTATGTTGAGAATTAGTTTTAGGTGATGTTGTGTGCTTAAGCTTAAATCCAAAAGTGTGATGATATGCTTAGTTACTAAGGTTGGTGAGCTAAAGTTATCCTAAGGTTGAGTTAAGTTGCTCTTAATGGGTTTAGCCTAAGTGGGGGATGATGATGTGAGTAGTAAGGTTGTTGATATCCCTATATTTTCCATATATTCTTACTCAAACTTGAAACTAAAGAGTTCCTAAGTAACTTTTCCATGATGGGAGTCTTGCACAAAGATTAAGTTGCATTTTCTCCATATTGTATGCATGTCTTAAATAACACTATGTTATTCCATGTTTTGGAAAGTTTCATTGAATGAAAAAGGGATTTCTTATAAATTGCATGTTGATCCTGTTGTTGTGCATCTTGATATGAAAAATGTGCATTAGACTTCATGAGATGTCTTAATTAGCATGCTTGATGTCTCTTATAATGTGTGGTGCTTTAGCCTCACAATGAGAAAAAGAGTCTCCTCTAAATGAGTCCCGTTTAAAAATATGTTGTTTGTATAGTTTGGGAATATGATTGTAGGCTCATTCTTGAGAAGTGAAGGTATGTATGGCCAATGTCCTTGTGTGTGCATATTAATTTTAAGAATTCCCCTAAATGATGCATGTTTATGAAAACTAATGTTATGCTAGAAAATGGAACTATGTGAAATAACTTTCTATTGTTGTGATATGTGTGGTGGGATTCACCATTTGACTTAATTAGGAAGGAAGTGTGAGCATGCTTTGGTTAAAAAGTTGAGAACTTCTCATTAAAATGAATCGACCATTGTGGATTGCTTTGGTATGAACTCTTGAAGACATGTAAGTGTGTTGAGGAGAAGGACATTCCTCCTTAAACATAACTAAGCATGGTAAGGTTGAGTATGCCCTTCATGGTACTATGTCTAAATGATAAGGATCCTTGTTGATCTACTTGATTCAAGTCCATAAGTGTTAAGTATGAGTTATTGAGAGATGATGTTGTCTATGTGTTATTATACTTGTTGAGCTCTTAATAAAATGAAATATAAAAACTATGTCATTATTAGAAGAAGGACGTTCCTCCTATGAACATGAGAGATGCTTTTGCATTGATGCATTAAAATGTCCTCTTTATATGCATGTTTTGGCATGATTTCCATACTTTATGCATTCTTGTACTAACACCATTCTTCATCATCTTTTTGCATAGAGAGTAGGCTATGATGGCTAGAGGATGTCTCTTAAGGTAAAGGGCTTGGAATAGCTTCTCAAGTTCAAAGAAAGGAATCCTTAAGATTCAAGGATGTCCTACATCAAGTTATTCTTAAATTTATGTAATATTTTAGTTATTATTTTATGTTGTGAGGGCCCTGTCCCTAATATACTCTAATGATATTGAGTCTAATATGGCAAAGAAACTTAGAGTCTAACTTTGTGCTTATGGTATTTTTATATTAATGGAAGTGTTGTTTCTAACATATGATGTTCTATGAAAAGTTTTAAATGTTCCGCTAAATTTCCTATGATAATGCGATGAGTGATAAGTATGGGCTCGTATAAAACTTCCTAGAGGTCAAGTACGCCATGTTACTTCTCGGGGATGCTCTCCAGATGTGACAGATATGTTGTCGCCGAATTGGAATGAACTAGACAATTTGCAAGCCAAAGCGCAAAAACGCGAATGTGCAGCATTCGAGAACAAGGATTGAGAATAGGCGCATTGGATTTTCTTGACGAAGTTGTGTGCATCTCTGTTATTTACTCAACAATCCTCTTTAAATCCCCACCTCGCCTTCTTTGCAATGCAAGATTTGCTTAAGGAATATTACTCGAAGCAGCAGTAATAGCAACATATAAATCCCCA
Organism: Solanum pennellii; assembly: GCF_001406875.1. Lineage (NCBI taxonomy): Eukaryota > Viridiplantae > Streptophyta > Magnoliopsida > Solanales > Solanaceae > Solanum > Solanum pennellii. Next base: position 69,425,333 of record NC_028646.1, read on the forward strand.
AGAGGAAACATTCAACCCCAATTGATTCAGCAGCTGCTTAACCCAGATTGTTCCCTATACCTATATTTATCTTTTTCTAATTCGACCTGTAGATTATTGTTATATATTTGAGGACACATATATTTTTATTGTGGTGGGGTGAGGCAATACCCTTTGTGCTGATATTTGTGGTTTATGTTTATATTTTGGGATGTTGTATCGTAAATTGTGTTTACATGTTTTTCGTGAAAGTTTGAGATTATGGCTTCCATTTTGATTTTAATTGTATAATTATTTTGACTCTTTTAAAAAATTTCAATTTTTTTGCAAATTTTTGCCACCCAATGCACGTGCTTAAATATGGTTGTTCACAAGCAAATTTGAATCTCGGTTTCAATCAATACCAATGTTTATAATAGTTTTTTCAATCGAACAAACATGAAGGTACGAATACGATGAGCCCAAATCAAGTTGCACAGACAATATGTAAACTCTTTGCATCTCGATGTGATTACCATGTTTCAAATTAATTCTCTTATGATTACTATTACACACTAGCTAAAGTGTAGAGTCTTGTTTGACACAAGTATCGATGCCTTATGTCATAAGACTGCCTTCAACAATGCATGAAAACACCTAGAATTTGACCCGTTAGTCTATTCAACTAAGTAACGCTCTGTTTTGAGATGATCTTAGGCAATTTTGTAGAGTGTGAGCTATTTCGACATATACCTCTCTTGTTACCTCCTTTGTGAGTGTGTGAACCTCTATTGAACACCCCTTGAACCATAACCTTCTTTGGAAGAATTTTGATGAAGATTAGACCCTTTTTTTTCTAACTCCCTCAATCCTCATGGATAATTGGTTTGATTAAATTAGTCAACTTAGGCCAAAACCCTATGTCAGGGTGTGGTGAAAACTAAAGGGAAAAGTCAAAGAAGTGCAAGAAAAGTCTCCATTGAACCATGGTGTTGCGAATGATGAAAACCCTCCCAATAAAAAAAGAGAGAAAAGAAGAAATTGAAAAAAAGAGTTGTGGAATAAAGTACATTAGAAATAGGGTTTCGAAGCAATCCATTTAATAGAATAATAGGATGACTTGTGAGCACGAACAAAGATGAGGAAGGAGAAGAAAGGAAGTGTTATGAGCACCACAATCCGTGAGGAGCATTAGTCCTTAAGCCTAAATGACCATACATTTGCACTCATACCCATTACAAGCGTTAGAAAGACTTTCTGATCTTAAAAAAACTAAAACAAATGTCAACTAGGTAATAAGGGCAAACCTGTGGGTGAAGTCATTCATTGTGTTCTGCTTTTTGAGAATGAGTGTTGTATTTGAATTCTGAACTTGAAACTGATCATACCCTTGTTTGTGAAAATTTAATCATCATTTGTGTGAGGGCCTTCGAATACTTTAGTTGGGCTTGAACTTTCATTAGAAGCAAGTAATGCGAGCCTAAGAATCTTTTGTAATGCTGTGTCACAGCTTGAATATTCGAGTACACATTTAATTATTGCATAAGTAATTTGATTATTGTTGTGTACATTTATAATTGTGTCATGTGCAGAACTGTTTAAGACTTCCTTGTTGAACTTCTCAACTTGAATTTTACTTTAGGATAATCAAAAGTTTAAGTTGGGGATATTGATGAGTCCACAAATTCGAATCATTTAGGGCTATATTTTAATGGAAATAGTGTCCTCAAATGCTTATTTTGTTTAAAGCTTGAAAAAGAGTAAGAAGAACAACTAACCTTTACTATGCTAACCTCAAGAATAAGTTAACTCATTAAAAAAAATAGTAAGAGACATGCAATATATTTAAATCTTGTAAAATAGTGAAAACAACTTAGTTCTTTTAAGAAACGCAATAACAAGCTCAACTTTACTTATATATGAAGTAATGTTGTTTATGTTGGAGATTTTCGAACCGACAACCATCACTATGAGCATATGTGATGGTACAATGTCTTACATAAAGATGCAACAGGACCATTCTATACCTTGTTGTTAGTGTGTATACCTTGTTGTTAGTATAGAACCTTAACTACTAAATGGATCCACTAGTCTAAGCTAAAAAACACTAAGGAATCATCTAAAAGGTATGACCCTTCGTCTGTCCATGCTGGCTACATTGTTTATGGGGGCTTGAATTATTATTAACTCAAGTCCCCAGTTCGGTGCTCAATACTACTACCAACAATATTTAGCTGATATATTTTTAAAACAACTTCTTCTCTGGTTTGAGATAATTGCTCAAACATACATAAAAAACTCTCTTGGAAATTATAGCTTCCTCTTTAATAAAACCTAGCCAAGGGCTATTTTGAAATCTCAGTTTCCTTTCTTGCTCAAAATGTGAAAACATTTGTAACTCCTACAAAATACTTAGTTCTGTTATAAATTTTTAGAAATAAACTCAAATATTTACGCTTTTCTTAACTTGAAACTTGAGCCTTAAAATAAAGTTAAATCGTTTGTTAAAGACTCTACAAACTTTAAAAATATTATTTGAGTTGCTTTTAAACTTCTAGACTTGGCTCTTACCTTCCCTTTAATTTGATGTTTTGGATTCAAGGGTGAAACTCATGTTCTTAGTTGACTTCTATATGTTTCCAAGTCATTTAGAGTAGTTAGAATCAATACGAAGTGTTAAAAAACTTTAGAAGGACTAAAATGGATAGAACTACGACATGTGGGCGGAAAAAGTCGACTTGGGCGCATCCTAGGGCGCTCCGCACAAACCCCAAATGATTGGGGCTTGATCTTAGCGCACTGGTGGCGCACCACGCCAGGCCTTAGGTTCAGAAGCCACTTTTGGGCGAACTGCAGGCATGTCACGCCTACCTTCCTAGCACTATGGGGGCGCGTCGGAGTACTTGCTCCATCATGTAAAATCTGATGAACTTTTACACTCGTTTTTGATCTTAAATCGTTTTAAATCAGTTCTTTTTTCTCAAATTCTCCTTAGATTAATTTATTCAGATCATACACACAAGGATTTAACTCAATGAATTAAAGAAGACACACTTTAATCCTCAAAAAACTCTCAAGTCTCAACCCATGTTCCAAAACGGAAGAAATTCAATATCAACATTCAAAATTCAATATTTTAAGGTCATTAACACGCCGAATAAATCATTCTTGGCACGTGGGTGAACAAACCCAACGATAACATATACTCACATACCTTGATAGGGATCAATTCCGAGGAATTCCACTGGCAAAACTTGACGTTCTTGGCGAATTCTTGACTTCACTCCCTTTTGTTCTTCTTTTCCCTTGAATCCTAGACCTAAGTGTAATTCTAATTTTTGCAAACTTAATTAATCTAGTTTTTTCCCCTATAAATCCCTAAAAATGAATTAGTAAATTATTTAGAGAAAAGACTAGTTTTCCCTTCCGTAAATCCGGATTTGGATTTCCCTCAATTTAGCAGCCCTACTTTCGGAAGGCATAACTGACTCATATGATATCAAAATCACGCAAACTCGGCCGCGTTGGAAAGATTATTCCATGAACTTTGCACCCATATATGAACAACCTCTAACTGATAATGACCTAGAAGCTATGGCCGTTTGAAAATTATCAAAACTCACTTTCTTAACTTGGACAAATTTTTGAGATTTTCCTTCCCCTTCTTTCAGAAAATGATAATTTCTAGTTTCTTTGTTTACTCTTAGATCTTTAAAGTTTTGAAATTTCAGAAATTTAATACACAAAAATATCAAGGAGGCATGTCACAACAAAAAAATTGACGATGTGATGGAACTTGTCTTTTCCCACAGAGCCAAGTTAGCCTCAACCCAACAAAGACGAATGAAAAGTTGAATAACAACAAAAGCGAGAACAAGATAAGAAGAAAATTTTTTCTTCTATTAACAATCAAAAATTGTGGTGGTCACACGTAAAATCCACTAAATACATAAGTACGAACTAAAACTTAACAAAAATACAGAAAACTTATGTAGGATTATAACCTTTAGTTAGTATTTCAATGCGTAGTGTTCTAGTTCATTTTTTGAGAGAAGGTCAGTAGTACATAATGTAACACTTCAAAAGTTCAAGACTTTAGCTAGAGCTTCACATGCTGATCCAAGGTTAGTAACACTTTCATAAGGCGTAAAATAATGTTAGCAAACCATTTAGGATTTTTGGAGTCAAGACGTAAAAAAATATCCATGATGTCCGTAAGCTAGTCAAATTTAACTAGTGAAATGTCCTTAGGTTTTAGGAAGGTATGGAGGTGTTTTATAAGGTCTAAATCTTTTAAAATTTCTTTGGATAGGTAAATCCATATATATAGAGTAAAAACATCCAGGTACGACCACCCAAGAGTCGCCTTAGGGGTCCACGAAAGAACTCCAAACATGCCTTCGCAAGCTGCCAAAGCAGCAACAAAGTTGTGCATGGAAGTAACAAGTCCGTGTCGTAGACTTGGGTGGATTTTGGTCAAGTCTCATGTTTGCATCAGGAACAGGCCGCAGACTCCACTTTCTCGAAAATTAAATTAGAAAATCATGCGGAAGCAGCTCCACGTCGTGGACTTGTTCCCCAACGAAATGCTGAAATTTTGAATTCAAGTTTTACATCATTAAAGGGTCAATGTAGGTGAGGGATATTTAGGTTATTTCATGGGTGTATATATATTGATTTTATATCAGTTTCCCACACCTTTAACCCACTTAAATCAAATCCCCAAATCAAAACCTAAAAGCCCTCACCTCTCTCTAGTTTCTCTCTCTATTCAACCTCAATTGAAGGAAGAACAAAAATTGAAAAAGAAGAAAAATTTCTCTAGGATTTCACTTGAATTTAATGGATTAATCTTCATTAAGGTATGCGTTCTTCACTCTTGGGTTTCATTTCCCCAAGAGGTCCTCTCAATGTTGATTTGTAAAACACCCAATTCCATGGGGTTTTCCAACTCTAATGGGCTTTCTTCTAAACTTGAAATTTATGATAAAATGTGATTTCCAATGACCAATTAAGTGTTTATTGTTGTTTAATTAATTAAATTTCAAGTATATCATGTCCCTTTTTCCAATCCCTAAATTTTGGATCTTTCTTATGAATTGGTGGGAACCGACGAATGTATTGATTGTTAGACTTGTTTTATCTATTGTAATTCGTTCTTGGACGGCGTAGGGTAATGTATTGTCGGGATTGGATCTATTTATTGAAGAATTCATGATGAAACCTATTCTCCTAACCTAGGTTATGAATTGAAGTTAATTTGGATAGTGATGATGCAATTGACCTAGCTATTGTGTTAATTACTATTGAATGGTGGCATTACACCCATCGTTGGGTTAAATTGGATGGTTGATGGTAAAACCATGGATGATGTCTTGTGAAGGAGATTGGGTAAGCCTTTATCATCCTAACCTTTACTTCAATTATGATTACTTATGTTTAGTGATGAAGTGATATTAAAGTATACCTTATGTTAAGATTGATAGGGTTTATATGATGTTGAATTGAAATGTCTTGACTATGATTTGTGAGATGTTGTCTAAGATGTAAATTTTATAAGGTTGGTGATAACTTACCAATGTGCCTTATTATGATATGGTAATGCAAATGTTCTAACATCATATGTCTGAATTGTAATGAAAAGAAAATACTCATACAATTATTACTGAGCTATGATGATGATAATTAATATAAGGGATAGAAACTATGACCTAAATAAGCTATGATAATTAATAAAGACATTAAAGACAATTCAAAAGGGACTCCAGCATAGAACCGAGTGAACTTGTAGATGAGGGGTGACGCCTTCCCAAGTAGGCAAGGTAGAGTTCACCATATCCCTCACGGGGTGGATAGCCTCATAGTAAAAAAAGGGCATAGAGTGTTGTTTAAATGACAGCCCCCAAGCTCCATAAACAATGTTTCCACCATAGGAATACTAGCTAGTGGATCCACCCAAATTCTATGTTCATGTTTGGTCCTACTTTGGCCAGTAGACCACCTTTTATTAGTGTAAGGTTTTACAACACCATATTCAACAAATGCTCATGTGGTCTATGTCTGTTAAGGAAAGATATTTCCAAAAGGTAAAACGAAGTAATGAATAAACTCTAACTAGGATTAGCTAAGGGGTTTAACTTCACATAAATGTTAAGGATATGTACATTTTGAAGGCACCATATGATGTTCAATTCACTTATGAATATATGTTTGATCTTTATTGCTAAAGTATGATGTTATATACTTTTAATAATATGATATGTGAAGTTGGACATTGGTTATGGTTCTTGTAAGGTTATTGGGATTTGCTTAGTCATTGCACTAGTGGACTTAATGAGGGTTAATTAGTAATTGGCTTGAATTGGTTATGTTTAATAAGCTCCTATTCATGCTTGTTTAGGTTATAACTTTATGATACACTTGTCTTGATTATGTGTTCAAGTATGTTAGTATGCATGATTGACTTGGATAGACTTAGTATGTCTGGTCTTGTTATGAACATGGTCTTGACTTGATAAATATGCATTAATGACTTGTGTTGGTTCTTGAATATGCATAAGACTTTCCAAACGTTAAATAGCATGCTTTAATGAAATGTCCTTTTTAGCATGATTTAACTTTTTTTATGTGCATATACTCATACTTAGTACATGTGTGTACAAACCCATCTTTTATGTTTAAAACAAATATGGGGTCCGGCCGTTGATCTTATAGAAGTCATTGAAGACTACTTGGATATTCCCCAAGAGTTCGGTAGGTCCTTACCTTCAAAGGACAATGCCATTATCAAGCTAATGATGTTTTTCTACTTATAAGACTTTTATTTCTTTCCTTTTCATTTCAAGAAAATTGTTGTATAGCCTATATGAGGCTCTTTATTATATAGAAGTAGGGGTTAAGCCCAATTGTTTAATTTGTTTTAGATGGTTTAATCTAAGGCATATTATAGACTTCTTATGAGATTATGTTCCAACACTATGTATGTGTAACAAAAGTAGTAGACTATGTCATCTTCTTATACGAATGGTGTATGTATACTCGATATATATATATATATATA
>NC_028646.1:69432534-69439973 GCF_001406875.1 Solanum pennellii
TCTAACTATAACAATTCTTTCCTAGTATCTTGAATGCAAAGTGATAAGTTATGTATTTCTAAATCCTTGGTCTAGCATCTAGAATATCTCACTCCGCACCTGGTCCGGCTACGTGTGTTGCTATCCTAACCCTTATCTTTACCTCATATTAAGCATCGTATTCGAGATTTGATTAAGTTATTACCTCGTACCAATCAATACTAGCCTATTATATAGTATACACTAAATCTATGCTGATAATTCTTTTCCTATTATCTACCTCCTTGGTCCGGCAAGTAGCATCAAGGCGAGTTCTAACGTTGGCCATCCGTTAAAAAGACTTCTAAGCGAAAGAATTATTAATACATGCAAGACACTATTCTAGAATCGTTATTTTAGTTAGGTTTTATCTCATTATTTGCCTATGGTTCCCACAACCCTAGTTATGGAGTTTAGTTACTCATAGTCATAATCACAATATTCAAATATATTAAATAAGAATTCATGTACTTACTTCAATGAGAAAGAGTAAAATCTGAAAGTTTGCTTGATTAATCACCAATAATCACTTGCAAGAATCTCAAAGTGATCAACAATCTCACAAAAAGTCTAATGATTCTCAAAAGTCTAACAATACAGTGTCTACTAATATGATGTCTAACAATACGGAGTCTGACAATACGGAGTCTAACTAATAATACAGAGTCTAACCTCAAAAACGAGGTTTTTCGAACTTTTTATAAAAAATAAAAACCTAATTAAACAAGGACTCTATTTGCTGGAAATCTGCCAAAACGCGGCTGGGTCGACGGAACTTGCGACGGATCGTCGTGGTCACGACGGACCGTCATGGACTCCGTCGTCCCATACTTATGCAATTTCTTCTGCTGCTCTCTTCATTACCCGCGACGGTAGGTATGACGGACCGTCATAGGCACAACGGTCCATCGAGGGTCTTCGTTCCTAAACACTTCAACTCTTGGAATATGGGTACTGGGATTACTTCTCTGAACTTCATGACGAACCTGCAGGATGGACCGTCATAGACACGACGGACCGTCACAAGCTTCGTAACCCCACACTTGGTCAGACTTCCCCATCTTCCTTCAGCAGCTGCACTACGCTGCCACCTACAGACCGTCACAAGCACGACGGATTGCATAAGCTCCGTAAGTGGTCTCTTCTGCATTTCTTCGCTCAAAATCTCCGCATTCATCTTTGGACAGATTTCCTGGAAAATAAAGAGAAACTTATATAAAAATTAGCACAAAAAGGCTTTTGGACACACTAAACTTAAGGAAAAAGTATTAATAATACCGTGAAACCACAGTATATCAACACCCTCAACTTAAATTCGTTGTTTGTCCTCAAGCGACGCACTATGACTCAATACAAAATCTTTGTATAATAGTATCCATGTTTCATCCTTTGCAATCATTTGGCTATCAATCCCGATTAATCTCATAAAATCTATGCATGCTATCACTATTAGGCTTGAATTATGTGGGATCAGAACATGACACAGACTCACCATGCGCTAACACCTATCCTCTTCAATTTCTTACCGAGGTGCTAACAATTCTGGTATTGCAACTAGTGTCCTCGCTTTAAAACAAAATCCTCATTTTTCACACAATGATTTCAGTTTGAGTATAAGGATTACTTTTCAACACTCACTCTCAGAACAAATTCACACTCATTCATACCTATTGCCATAAGCTTGCCCTTATTTTCACTGCCTTAAGTTCGCTATACAACCCTTAGGATCACGATAGGACTTTCTTAGCTTGTAACATAGGCTCAGGGTCAGGTAGGGTATATTTAGGTATACTTTAGTGACTTTTTGCCCTCCTTGACATATCGGCTAAACCTTCCCTCTTTCTATCATTTTATCTCGCCCAGTTTCTCATATTCTTTCACCTTGCTATTTTCCTTTCTCTCTTCATTTGTGTAAGTGACTCTTCTTCTTTTCTTGCTTGTATTTATTGTATTTTTTTATTTTATTTTTTTTATTTCACTTTTCTTTCAACTGATTCTTGAGTCACTTTACTTTTGTTCTTTCTCTCTCTTTGTTCTTTCAACCCCACTTTCCAGAGCATTCCTCATAATAGCCACCCTCAACTCATGGCTTTGCCATGAGTCAAGGTACCCAATACCCAAAGTTGGGTCAGGGCCATAACGAAGGTTGTTTACGGCATTAGCCACCCTCAACTTATGCTTTTGGCATAAGCTGAGAGGAATTTTTATCATTTCAAATCCCTATTCTTATCGAAGAGAAGGAACAAGAAAAACCGAAATATTCCTACTCGAACAAGAAGTCCTATAGTTTACAACTCTTCTTTATATAGTAATTCGACCTATTGCTCCGCACCCCCCCATCAGTTTACTAAAAAGATCAAAATAAAAAGGATCGAACTACCTACTCATTGCACATGTCCAAGGAGGGACCAGGGCCAACACATTATTCCCAGAAAAGATCAGTTGGGGTGAAAAAGAAAGGTCTAATTTAAGCTCAGATCATTTGGATCAAAGAAGGATAAATTTCATTTTGTTTTCTTTTATCTAGGCTAAAAATGGGCTACATTGAATAAGGGCCTATGATCCTTTCCTAATTTTCTATTATAGCTTACTTTTAGCAGGACTATCCAGGCAAGTTCTAGCTCAGTACAAATAGTGGACTATTCAAATCTTCCTCACACTCACTTGACATCTCATCACTCTGCCAGATTATCAGAAACCTAGTTCGAATTTCAGACTTGGGGTAATGCAATGGTGTACCTCTATGTCATGCTTAGAGACACACATTGATCAGTTACTATGCCTAGTCATCCTTCATTTTCCAATTTGTCAGGATATCATTTTAGCCATCATGCTCCAGAATTAGACTATGTACAAAAGATATAGACATGCCGGTTCAATAGAAAAAGTAATCGGTCTTTTGGGGAAAAAGAACACAGGCAAGAAAACCCCAAAAGAGGATAGTGAATTGGGCTACTCAGACTTCACCCTAACACTCACTTTCCATTTACCCCACCCAAAAAAAAACATGCAATTGTCCCCAATGCATAAAAAAAATTTAAATACTAGAGTGGTAGGTGAAGCAAACCTGTGGCGCAAAGCGCCATCGATCAGCAAGCAGGTGGGTCCGGTTCCCCGGAAACCACGTCCTCTGCAATCTGGACACCCTCAGTGGTGTCCTCAGCAACAACCGCACTATCAGTAGTGCCTCCTGCTATCTCCACAGTTTGGGAGCTAGACGCCCCAACCGCTAACTCTGATGCTCTTATCTGGTGCGCCTCCTCCTCAACAAGTGAGTCTCTCCTCGCAGCCTCCATCTCTCGGCGCTCCTTTTTCCGTGCTCGCGCCTCGTCCTCTGCTCGACCCCTACGCCTCATGGCATGCTCTCGAGGGGGAGGTGGTGGAATCTCTGAAGTGGCGAATAGGGCCGCCAACACTGTGTCTTCAGCAGGCTCGACAGAAGGGGCCTCAGACTCCGGCACCCTAGCCTCTAAGATCGTGTCAATATTTGCACGAAGGCTGTCGACCGCAGCCTGAAGAGTCGACACATCCACTGGAGGGGTTGGCCGGGCTAGCACCCTCAAATCAAAGGCATCCAAGCGCCGGTGAACCTCAGCGATCTTCCTTTCTGTATACTGGACCATTTTCCGCTCCAGGCGCTCTTCTGACTCAGTAATAGACTTCTGCATCGACGGCTGGATATGATGCAGAAGTGTAGCCATTTGCGCCTCTAATTTTTGGACCCTAGCAAGCGGGACCAGCGCCGGTAAAGGGGCTGTGGGAGAGGAGCTCGGGGCAGTGCTACTACCCGGGATAGACTCGACCGGGGTAGTGTCAGTGGACGCCGCCTATGTAGCCGTGCGCGCATGGGCTACCGTATCAGCAAGATCATCAGCAAGTGGGGGCAGCTCTGGATGGGGCCCTCTGCGTGGAGCCAACTCATTGGCCTCATATCTGATGAGGCCGACGTCAACAGTGCCCTGTGGGGTCTTGAGCAGATCTACGTGCCTTATAGGCACACCTTCGGACCTGCAGAGAGGAAAGATCATGCACGGGAAAGGGTAAGTAGTAGTGAACTTGAAAGCCCTCTCGTGCATGACTGCCTGTAGAAGCCACGCGAAATCCACCTCGAACCCGGCTATCATCGCCGCCATCAACACTGCTCAATCCCATGTAACGATATTATCAGCGGTTGTGGGGGAAAGGCAGTGGCGGACAATCAGCCACAGGAACTTCGCCTTGAAAGTGAGGTTGGCCTTCTTGATGGCCCCCTTTGGCTCGGTCACCCAGTCGGCACCCTCTCCATCAACTGACAGGTGCAGGGCCATCCACCTTTTGGTGGTCTCTCTCAGCGATGGCTCGCACAGGAACTGGCCATCTTTAACAATCTGCCATCGGTAGTTAAACTCGGCAGTGAGAGGGGTTCGAGTAGCATCAACACCCTCGCCGTATAGAAACCGGCGGATGGCAGGCAGGGAAATGTCAACCTGCACGCCCCGTACTCGGACCTGCTCCTGTGGGGCCTGTTTGGCGGGGGCAGCCTGCCTATCTATCTGTGATCGGAGAGTCGCTACGTAGGATCCGTAGAACTCTCGGACCATTTCTTCACTGTAACGTCCCAACGGACGTGCTGTCCACTCCAGGCGATGCCTGGTGAAGAGATTGTGGATCTCAGGCATCGTCGGGAGACTCCCTGTAAGGACCCGCCGCTCCAAGGTGAGTGTTCGAGTCATAACTCCTTTTTCAGTCATAAACTTGGCGTCGGAGTAGACTTGAAATTGCCCGTCAACACACCACCGGTTGGGCTGGTCAGTGGCTGGGGTGGGGGCCTGAGCTGGTGAACCTGATGTGGATTCCGAACTGTCAGCCTCATCAGACGAGGCCGACGCTGCAGCGGTGGCGGGTACGGGAACCTCAACAGAGCCGGAGGCTTCCTCCGACCACGATACTCCTAAGGAGCCAGACAGTCCTTCTTCATTTGTGGGTGACCCAGAGGGTGTGCCGGTCAGTGTGCGCTCCTCATCAGACTGGGAGGCAGTGACTACGCCGGACGCCACCTTTTTGGGTGTGGCTCTGGGAGCACGTGCAGCACGGGAAGGGTTGGAAGTGCCTGGGGGCACGTACTCGGGGTCACGCTCATCATCAGAGCCAATGACCATGCGGGCAGACGGGGCGACAGACTTCGATCGCCCGCGTGCATAGATTCGATCTTGCTTTGGTGCCATAGTAAATAGTACCTGTAAAGGATCAATATTAGTACGAGTAGTGGCAAACAAGACAAGCAAAACCATACTAAAAAAATTGAAAATAGTATGTCATTTCTGTAGTAACAGTGACACACGACGGTCCTGGTGACGGCTTGTCTTGACTATGACGGACTGTCATGAGGTCCGTCGTGTCTTACTTAGACTATGTATATATGGAGAACCCTGAAGGAGAGTCTCTGACTAGTATGACGGTATGTGCAGGACGGACCATCACAGGTACGACGGTCCGTCGTAGGTGTCCGTCAAAGGACCTTTGGAAAAAAAATGGAGACCCTTTGGAGAGGGGTCTCTGACCGTCATAACAGTCATGCAGGATAGACCGTCGTGACGACGACGGTCCGTCACATGTGTCCGTTGAAGGACACTTAGAAAAAATGGAGAGAGACCCTTAGAAACAGGGTCTCTGACAACCAGAACGGTTGTGCAGGACGGACCGTCCTGAAGACGACGGTCCGTCACATGTGTCCGTTGGGGGACACTTAGAAAAAAAAATGAGAGACCCTTAGAAACAGGATCTCAGACAACCAGAACGGTTGTGCAGGATGGACCGTCGTTTAGACGACGGTCCGTCACATGTGTCCGTTGGGGGACACTTAGAAAAAATGGGCAGTGGGGTGTTAGGGCTTTTGGAACGGACGCTACGACGGTCCGTCGTGGGTACGACGGTCCGTTGTCGGGGTCTCGTTCTGTAGATCAATGACAGAACTGGGGTACCCCATTCATCCCCGATGAACCCAAATCAAACTTGTAGTGTTTTCGACCTACATTTGTCTAGGGTTGTAAACACGGCAATTTGGAACATTTTTTAACCTAGATTAGACAGAATCTTATATAAAAGAAACGAACATATCACGAACAACTAAGCTAATACTAATTAATAAACAAAAACGCAAGATAAATGAGTAGAAATTAGAGACATATACCTTAGAATTGGAGAAAAACAAGATGGGCAAGTACTCGGTGACAAAGAAGACACCCACAGCAGCAATTCTGACTAGTAGATGATAACTTTTAGGGCTTTGGAGAATTTTGGGGGGACAATGATCGGTTGATAGAGGGAGAGATTGTGGAAGTTGAAAAGAGAGGGAAATAGGGGGAGTAGTGAAGCAATGGGGGTGAAATGAGGGGTTGGGGGGTTTAAACGGTCTGATTTTGAAAAAGACTCCAGCCGGGTCGGGTCGGGTACGACTCATTAATGACGCAACGACTCCCCGACGACGGTCCGTCTCAGTTGTGACGATCCGTCGTTGGGTCAGTCGTGTGTGCCCTAGTTTGGAAATAACAGAAAGACGTACCTGGTACGACGGATTCATGCGACAGTCCGTCGCAGGCGCAACGGTCCGTCGATGTATCCGTCAGTGACTGCTGCAGAGTAATGTTCTGCAGAATTTCCTGGTGATGTGCCTGCAAATTTAAAACCCATTAGTATAAAAATGCTACCATTACTAAAAAGACTCTAAGTATTGGGTTGCCTCCCAACAAGCGCCTAATTTAATGTCGCGGCACGACTGGGGACACTTGATTACTAAGACTTCATCAAGATGGTATGCCTCTATCACTTCATTCCCCGCTGCTTTATGCCCAAAATAGAGTTTTATTCGATATCTATTCATCTTAAACCGCACTCCCTCCTTGTCTTTTAACTCAACTGCTCCATGAGGGAATACTTGGGTAATCAAGTAAGGGCCAGTCCATTTGGACTTGAGCTTTCCCGGAAGACAAGGCGACCCAGAACTGTCTACAAGCACCAAATCCCCAACCCTAAACTCTTGTTATGCACTTTTTTGTTCATTCTCCTTCTTCATCTTTTCTTTGTGGGATATTGCGGATACCGATTGGAGCTCACCACTCTGCCTCATAGTCCTACACACGTTGAAGGTCGCTTCTTCATTGTTCAACCGAAATTTCATCTGCCCCTTTTCCATATTAACTAAGGCTCTACCTGTAGAAAGGAATGGCCTCCCAAGAATAATAGGCACTTCAAAATCGACTTCAAAATCAAGAATAACAAAATCTGCCGGAAATATGAATGACTCCACTTTTACTAGCACATGATGGAGTATCCCTATAGGCCTTTTCACTGTTCGATCAGCCATCTGTAGCCGCATCGCAGTGGGTTTTGGGTCACCCAAACCCAACTTCTTGTAGATCGAGAGGGGCATGAGATTTATGCTT